>NC_090800.1:25773617-26077959 GCF_036512215.1 Solanum lycopersicum
ATGGTATATAAATTGTACACACTATCTTTAAATGACATATTTTTTACAATATTAGTGTTTTGTTATGAATTTTTTCATTTTTTCCAAAGTAGAATTTGGAAATTTTATTAATATTTTAAAAAAAACACTTTCGATTTATTTTTTTATACATAAAAAACAGAAAATGAAGAAACGAATTTAGTAAACACTATTGATGTTGGCCTACTGCTCTAAGGCTGGAGAAAATACTATTGATGCAACTTTTTTAAGGAAACATGTTACTTGCACTATGAAATCTATAGCAGCTGAAATCACAACAAATCCCTAAGATTTATTCAACCCTAGGTCTAAACAATCTATTTAGAATAAAGGAATTACATAATTCAGGGACCTGATGGATGAAAGAAATCAACTTGTGAAATCCCACATCCCAGTGAAGAAATCTTAAGAGAAATCCTTTGGATTTTGGATCTAAACATGAAGAACACTATTGTTTGTTCTTTAAAAAAATTGGTGTCTCTTTAACATTTTATAAGTAAAAAAATGTATCTTAAGCATCAAAGGACGTAGCTAAAGTTCCTCAATGAATAAAGAAATGGAAAAAATGACCCGGACATACTAGCTGACGATGTCCATTAACAATGGTACAACACGGGCCATCATTTGATCAATCGACTTGCCTACGGGGTCATGGTATTAGATGACGTCGTTTATGTAATGGTTAGTAGTATCTCCCAAAGTCAAAATCTTATTGCATTGGATCAGATTTATAAAAGTTATATTAGTGTACCATTCATCACGATATCTTCATGATTAGTACTTTGTCAGTTTATTCAGCTTAACCTTTTTATTATGTGTCAACATTTATATTATTGTTTAAATTTTGTAATTGCTAACTTACACTTTGTTCTACTCATATATATTTTTTTCAGCATAGTATCTATGTTCTGCATGCTAGTACATTTAATCTACTTTCAGATAATCAGTGCTACATCCTTTCATGATATAGATTTGGGTATTCAACATCAAGATCACACTTAAAATCGATTCTCCGTGCACATTAAGCAACTTCAAAGGTTAGTCATCCTATTTCGAGGACTAATATGCTCAAATTATACTTTTCTAATGAAGTATAAGCGGCCGTATCAAGTAAAGAATTCAATTTCTACGGTGAGGTCGATCACACGAGGAATCTTGTTTAGACTTAGATTTAATCTATGATTACGTCTATTTCGTCAAATCCTTTCAAAAGAACAATTAAATAAAAGGGGGGTTTTATGTAATAAAAATGTTTATTTATTTCCAAGTAAAATAAATAGCAAGTTTATGACTTTAGTGTTTATTAAGTGATAAAAGAAACTAGGGTGTAAGTGTTCCCCATAGGTTCATAACGCGGTAATCCTAGGTATAACAACTCTTTCCTAGTATCTTGCATGCAAAGTTGTGTGTTATGTATCCCTGATTCCTTGGTCCATCAACTAGAGAATTTCACTCGGTACCTTCGTCCGGCTACGTGTATACTTTACTAAACCTTACCTTTACCTCATATTAAGCATCATACTCAATGTATGACTAAGTTACTACTTTGCACAAATTAAACTAGCCTATTAGATAGAGTCTATTAAATCTATGTTGATAATTCTTTTCCTATTAACAACCTCCTTGGTCTGACAAGTAGCAACTACGTGATTTCTATCATTTGCCACCGCTAAAAAGAAATCTAATCGAAAGAATTATCAATACATCCAAGAAATTATTCTTCAATTGTTATTTAGCTTGGTTTTCCTTTTTAGTTACCAATGGTTCTCACATCCCTCGTTGTGGATTTAGTTTTCCATGCTTAGAAATACACAATTAATAGTTATTAACCAAAAATTCATGTACTTACTTTGACAAGTTCGAAGAAAATCCATAAATAACACTTGAATTAAAGAAAGTTTCTTAAGAATCGATTGCGGAAACTTGAAATATTTATCAAAAAGCAAAGATCAACTTCCAATAACACAAGTATGAAAAACACCAAAAAGTCTAACCCTAAAAGTAGTTTTTTAATCTTATTTATAATAATAATGTCCTAAAATAATAGGAGTTATAAATAAGGAAAAATCTGTCCAAAACGCGTCTTTAATAGACGTCCAAACTGACGGTCCTTCGATGGAATGACGGACCGTTAACTGCCTTAGTTGAACAATATTTAGAATCTTTTTCACCCTCCATTTTTGCATCATTTTTCTTATAATATACGGATCAACAGCACAGTCTGTCGTTGGACTTACCGTCCGTAGATGCCTCCGTTCCTCCATACTTTGATTTCTTCAAGTCAAATACTAAGACTATTTTCTATTACAATCAACGGTTTGCCACGATAGTTATTCGATCAGTCAACGGACCATCGATCCTTTATTATCCCCACACTTAGTTAAAATTCCCCAATTTGATTTCATCAACTTGAACCTCCTGTCAACGATCACCACCTACAGAACGTCGATGGGTCGACAGGCCGTTGATGCCTCAGTAGCTCATCACTTGTGCACTCATTTTTGCACAGTCTTCTAAGTTCATTTTGGACCATTTTCTTGAAAAAACATATAAAAATACATTAAAATTACTACAAAAAGACCTTATACACACACTAAATTTAGGAAAAAACATTAAAAATACTGTGAAACCATGATATATAAACATCCTCAACTTAAATTCATTCTTTGTCCTCAAGTGACCCACTATGACTCACCACAACACCTTTGTACAAAAGTAATCTCATTTAAGCTTTCACAATCATCTGGCTATCAATCCTGATTATTTTTATTGCCTTTAGGCATGATATCTCTCTTAGGGTCACTAGGCTCATTCATGAGGATTAAACCATGACACAGACTTACCACGCACCGACACCTCTCTTCTTTTATCTCTTAGGATCACAATAGAACTTTCTTTGCTTGTAACGTAAGCTCATGGTCAGGTATGATACATATGGATACATTTTAGTGACTTGTTGCCCTCCTTAACATTATGGCTAAGAGTCCTACCTCTTTTATTGTCTATTATGCCCAATTCATCCTTTTTCTTGTATTCTTTGCCTTGTTTTCTCCTTTCTTTCTCCTTTTGTGCAAATGACTCTCCTTTATTTTATTTTTATTTTATTTTAAATTTTTCACTTGATTTTAACTTTATTGGGTCACTTCCTTCTTCATTATTTATTTTCTCATTTTTTTCATTGATCTTTTCTACCCAACTTCTCGGCACAATTTTCATAATATCCATCCTCAACACATGGCTTTGGCATGAGTTGAGGTACACAATGCGCATGGTTGGGTCATTTAAAAGACGAGATTGTTTTCTGATTTATCCACCCTTAACTTATGCTTTTTTCCTAAGTTGAGGTGCACATGTCCAAGGAAGGACCAAGGCCAACATATTATACCGATAAACGATGAGTTGGGATATAAAAGAAAGATCTATTGTAAACTCAAATCATATAGATCAAAAAGGGATTAATTTAATTTTGTTTTCTTTAAATTAGGCTAAATATTGGCTAACTTGACTAAGGGTCTATGATCCTTTCTTGATTGTCTAACATAGATTACTTTTTATAGGACTAACTGGGAAAGTTCTACATATGTATCAACAGTGGACTATTCAACTTTCCTCACACTCTCTTAACACCTCATTACCCTACTAGATTATCAGACACCTAGTTCGAGCTTTAGATTGGGGGTCATGCAATGATGTATCTCTAAGTCATGCTTAGAGACAAGACATTCAACATTCACTACGCCTAATCATGCAAGCATTCTCTTTAGACCGGGATAACATTGTATTTATCCATCATGCTTCAAATTTCCCATTCATACTATGAAAAAGATACTAAACATTACGGTTAAACAGTAAAATAACCAATATCTAGAGGAAAAACAACACATGCAAGAAAAGTCCAAGAGAGGATTGTGAGTTCGACTACTCAGACTTCATCCTAGCGCTTACTTTCCATTTAACCCACCCCCAAAAAGAAAGTATGCAATTTTTTCCAATGCATAAGAAATATAAAAAAGGTGGTAGGTGAAGACCACCTAAGGTTGATAGGACCGACGATCAACAAGTTGACAGGCCAGGTTCCCCGGAACACGCTCCCTCAATATTAGGGACACAATCAATAGTGTTCACAACAATGTTTGCACCCTCAGTGGTGCTCCTCTCAACATCCTCAAGCCTGGAGCTACACGCCCCAAATCCAACTCACTGGCCCTCATCTGTCGGGCCACCACATCCTCTAAAGAAGCTCTCCTCGCGGCCTCCACCTTAGTGCCCTCCTTTTTTCTATCCTGAGCCTCATCACCCTCTATGGACTAGAGCCTCTTGGCATGCAGGTGGTAGAAGTGGTGGCGTATAAGTGGTCTGGAATAGTGCACTATGCACTGTGTCCTCAGCAAGCTCCACAGGTTTGGTCTCAGGCTCAGGTACCCAAACATGCAGAATGACATCTACATCAGCCCTCAAGCTCGCCTAAGAAGCCTGGAGAGTTGACAAATCAATAGAAAGGGTTGGCCGGGCGAGAACTCTTAACTCGAATGCATCAAGGTGTTGGTGGACTGCCATAATCTTTCTCTCAATGTGCTTGGAAATCTTATTCTCGACCCTATCCTCTGCCTCAGCAATGGACCTCTGCATCCACAGTTTGATATGATGAAACAATGTGGCCATACGGGAGTCTAGATTGGGGACCCTAGCAATCGGGACCAGTGCTGCTGATGGTGTAAAATGGGAGTAACTCGGAGATTTGCAAGTGTCCAAGATAGACTCAACCAGGAAGGGGGGGGGTGTCAGTACACTATCATGTAGCCTGATCATCCCCTTGGGTTTGCTCTACTATGTCCTCCAAGTACTCACTTACTGGCTGCACCTCTACTCTTGGCCCTCTGTTGGGTGCTTCCTCATTGTCCCCATTCTGGATGACATCGATATCAACTGTCCTAGTAGGAGACCTGAAAACATGGATGTGCTAATCGGGCACTCCAGTAGACCTGCACAACTAAAAAATCATACAGGGAAAAGGGTAAGTTATTGAGGCCTTAAAGTCCCTCTCATGAATGAGTACCAGAAACAACTTCAGAAAATTCACCTAGAAGCCCGCAACCATAGCAGCTACCAATACTGCTCTATCCCATGTAAGAATGTTGTCAGCAGCAGTGGGGGATAGGCAGTAACAGACCAATAGCCAGATGAACTTGGAGCCAAATGTGAAGTTGGCCTTCTTTATAAGGACTCTGGGCTCCAGCACCCAATCTGCACCTTCACGATCCACGGAAATGTGCTGGGCTATCCACCTCCTAGTGGTCACTCTCACAAGCGTATCACGCTGAAAATGGCCCTCCTTGATCTTCTCCCAGTTGCAGAAATTTTCCCTTCTCTTTTTTCTTTCCAGATTTCTTATAGTGTATTTTCTCCAACATTTTATACCCTTAAAAGCTAAATTATTTTTCAATATAGATAAAACATATTGGATAAAAATTATACTAAGCTTTATTAATAATTTGAATTCAAAAAAAAACTCTTCCTACTAAATTAAATTCTTGATCTATAAATTATGAATTGGATACTATTTTAATTTGCTCATATGGTAAGATTTCTATTAGAAACTTCTATCATAAATCTTATCTTTACGTTGTTATAAATTTATAAAAGCATGAATTTGTCTTTGAATTTATTTATATTAATAGATACAATTCAGTTTAATAAATTTTTTAAACATATTTTATTATTTTTTTCCTTATATTCATATAGTTCTCTATTGTTAGTGTTAAATGGAAATAAAAATCAAGTGTAGGTGTTAGAGATATTTATTGTTTTCATTGAACTCGAGCTGTTTGATCATGGTCGTATATATGTTTTAAAGTAAAAGTGAATTTTAGATATAATAAACTCTTTTGTAAGTTTGTTTAATCATTAGCGCAAGAAAAATGAAACACTGAATCTTCGAATGATGGTGGTAATGAGCTTTTTGTTCATCAATGTAGTATAAGATCTAAAGATGTTCATAGTTAAACTGTCAGTGAAGTGGTTGAACTTGATGTGGAATGTGGGAATGATGGTCATATAAAGGCTATCAATGTTACCGGCCCAGTTGGTGCTCTTATCAAATCAAGATCACGTGATTACAGAGGTGGTGGAAGTGATTTCTACGGTGGTGGTGGTTTATATAAACTTTTAGGTGGAAACAATATGGTGGTTAAGGTTGTTAGGGTGGCAGCAGGCAGTATGGAGGTGATGGTTGATATAGCGGTAGTGGTGGTAGGTATGGTGGAGGTATTGATAGGTATTGTCGTGGTTGTAGAGGATCAAGTTGGTGTTACTAAGTGTGGAAAGGATTGTCATTTCACAAATAATATTAAAATTCAAAATTCTACTAAAAAAGTATTGAATTTTTTTCCTAAAAAAAACTATAGAGGTTGATGCAAATCACATACAGACAATTGTTCACATCATCAACTAAATTATGTTAGATCAATTACGAGACCTCTTTTTTCTTGTCACGATTAAAACGAGCATTGAGTGACACCCACACTTAACCTCATAGGTGGGCGAACCAAGGATTTTAAACCCCAACATAAACCTACAATTCAAATATGACAAACAAAAATTATGTGGAAGCTCCAGAACTGATTAATGTATCATTTCCCAAAATCTAAAAGTCATCACATCAAAGACATCTGATCCTTAAATACTAAGTCTAAGAATATTGTAAACACAAAATTAAGTAAATGAAATGATACGTGTCTAAAATTTAAGGAAATCATGACATAAATGAGAGAATTCACGAGCTAGAAATAATAGCTCATGATGAACTCTGACGTGTTAGAGACTGGCTAGAGCTGAGGAAAAGGCAAAGTCGATTATAAACTAGCTGGACTCCACTAAATAACATCAAAGAAAATAGAACTAGTGGTCAGTACAAGGAACACATACTAAGTAGGTATCATCGGAAACATACATACATATATATATATATATATATATACATACATATATATATATATATAAGAAAATCATAGGTACGCCTACGTGGCGCCAACACAAACAAGAATTCCCTTTTAAATTTATTTATTTCCAAAACTAGTCTTTCCCTTTCATAAAAAAGTTGTGACTATTATGAAGTTTTGTGACTTTATTGAAGAGTTATGAATAAGCATTCATTCTATTATTATTGAACCTAGTTTTTTTATAATCATTAATTTATACTTATGTTATTAATTTATATTTTTGAGTACATGTTTTAATCTTTGATGTTTATATTTATGCTTTTGTTCATTATGTTGAAATATGTTACTCAAGAGTTTTATGTAATCATTAAGCTATTGGTGTCATGTATATTATAATTCGTGAACTTTTAAAATAGATGACTCTAATGTTTTCAATGGCTATAAGACAATAGGGTGTCCAAGAATGGACTTTTTAGTGTTCAAAGTTATGGTGATTCCTCACTACCTTAGAGTTTTAGTTATTCAACTTTCTATCTTATCAAGACATTCAATTGATTAGTGACACTTCATAAATAAAAGAATGTAGTGGGATGATAAGTATTGTCTCAACCTTAATCAAAAGTTAGTTTTCAAATGGTTGATTAGAGTAAATGAATTACTAGTCAAAGAAGGATGAATCCATAATAATGAATATTAAGTTAATAAATATATCATTATTTCTATTAGATTAAAGTCGCAAAAAATAAAGTTTCAACCATATCGATCGAAATATAAACAACAAAATATGTCTTTTGGATATCAAAGTAGTGTCATCGACTGTGAATGATTTTGAATAAGGGACTTGCCAAGACATCATTTAATTCAAATTATTTGAGTGAAATACGTTGTTACATTGAACTGCAATCTACGTCCGTTTAAATATCAATTAACTTATCAAGTACACAACTAATTATATAAGGTGTATTAAATTTAAATTTTATATGTAGAGGTCTTTAGTAGAAGAAAACTATCCTATTTAATGAATAAAATGTTCGTACCAATTTTTTAAAATACAAATATAGCATAGACTAGGAAAAAATTATATATATATATATGTGTGTGTGTGTGTGTGTGTGTGTGTGTGTGTGTATTCTACAGACATTGGTGATGAGTAACTACAATAAAATGATAAATTAATAAAAAATACATCAAAATTTAGAATGAAATCTTTTTGGTTATAAGATTAAAAAAAAATTCATTTCATCTTAGGATAAAATATTTTTGACAATTTATTGTAGGGTTGTACCCACTCAAAAACACTTATATTATTAAATGTTCTTAATTAGATTATTGACATAGTTCACCACTGCACGAAGCGCACTCAATTTGCCTAGTTGAATAATAACATAAAATCTACAATACTTGGCTTGTGGCAATCACCAAATAACAATAACCTGTGACAATAACACTATAGTAGGTACACAATCAATCACAATATCAAACACACCTATGAGGACTCATGCCTCCACACCATACTCATTTGCGAAGTTTGTTCTTTGTGATTGTGTACATTACATTAATTCTATATTTCCTTTCCTTAAATGTTATCGTGTCGGAACGTGACACTCAGATATCATATACTATTTCACAATGTGTCACTCCGATCCCATAATACCGTGTCGGAAATTGACACCTCAATCCAATAATATAAGGTCGGAATATGACACTTTGATCCAATTATATCATAAATTTAGTTCATCAAACCATTGTTATTATTTTTAAGGTGTCATTTTAAAAGAGAGAGTTCATAATTATAAATTCAACATTCTCAGAATTTTAGGTCAACCACAAACCACACAACAAGGATATACAACCACACAATCATGTACTTAGTAAACTTCACAATATCACTCAGTGCATATCAATCGCTATTGAGAGTTTATGTATCAAATAAAAATAAATCATAACCTACCTCCACCGAAAAATTGAAGCCAATCAAACTACTTCTCCAATATTTTTCCCTTACTTAATGCCTCCGAACCCTTCTAATCTATAGAATCTGTATGAACAATTTGTAGGCTAACTAGTCTATAAACACTCAATTTATTCTATATTTAGCCTAAACGAAAAAAACCCACCTAATTCAATAATCAATTTTCTAAAGGTCAAACGCTAGATTCCACCAATTACCATAACTTAAATAGAATTTAAATTTTTTGATACATCTATTACCTAATTAAATATTTCCTTAATAAAAATTTAAACTATAATGTGATAACTAAATATTTTATCTAAGGACAAGCATTAGTGAAATACTGTGAATAATTGACAACTATCATATTGAAATATTTCACTGTTTAGTCTAAATCATTGTCCAATGATAGGTAACCATTGTCCAATGATTGACATGAGAGTCATTCTATATTTTATCTAATTATCAAAATACAAGTCCAATGTTAAGTCATAGTTTTTTACAACACTACACCCTCAATAGTTTTCATATGACATAATCCACTGAATATTTAATTACTTATCCTAATATATCACACTTGAGTCTTAATATGATAATTAGAAGAAAAGTCTACAAATAAGTCGAATGTTTAAGTGAACATAAGTTAAAAAAAATAAAAGACTCATGCTATATGTCCATATAAAATTTTGGAATCAATTTTCATCAATATTTTATAATAAGTGACCATCCTACAGTAATATGTTACCAAAAAACTTTTCCTAAATACCATATATAAGTAAAACCAACTGTTATACATCATTTTTTGCCTTATACCAATACAAGAAGTCAACAATATGAATGTCTATTAATTTATACTACTGCACAACAACATATCTTTACAAAGCTAGAAGTCTAACAAAGATCGTACCTGAGAAGTCACAGACGCCTACATGCGTAAATTTTTCCCCTTAAACCCTCCATCTTTTTACAGATTATTTAATCCCTAATTATTATTAAAGACTATTTATAAAAGTTCTAAAAGTGACCCATTATTAATTTAAAATTTATCTTCTTCAACCACCAACTAACTCAATCATAAGAACTACCGCAGTATTTCACAATTATAATTACGAACATTCCAAAATATCCCCTAAATATATCAGAAAGTATTTTATGAAAAAAAACAAGCTTTAGCACTCGAAATAACAAAAAAAAAGTTGTTACAATAGATACTAGTTTACCCATTCTTCGTCCTCCAACGGTCAAAGAAAGGCAAGGGAAGAAAGGGTACCTGAAGAGAAAGGCAAGGGTATATCATTCTCACTCACCCAAGTGGACTCTTCAACTACCCGACTCTTCAACTGCGCCTTGAGAGATGTAATCTCTTTTGACCTAAATTTGCGGACCTCTTTATCTAGAATACCGACAGACTCGTGCTCATAAGATAGATTATCATCAAGAAGAATTGAATCTTAACATTAATGTTGTGTCCATAATTGTATATTTTTTCAAATTACAAACATGAAATACTGGGTTCACTCTTGACAACCCTGGAGGTAAGTCCTGTTCATAGTCCACCTCCCTGATGCGCTTCAGAACTTCATATGGAGCAATTTATCTCGGACTATGGTTACCTCTCTTACCAAACCGCATTACACCCTTCATTGGTGATACCTTCAGAAAGACTTGTTCACCCTCCATAAACTCCAAGTCCCTAACCTTCTGATTTGCATACTCCTTCTGTCTACACTAAGCTTCTCCTGAATAAATTTCACTTTCTCTAACGATGCTCTCAAAAGATCGGTACCCAAGGTATTACCTCAAATGTATCAAACGAACCAACATAAGACCTACATCTCCTCCCATCCAATAAATCAAATGGGGCCATATCAATACTAGAGTGATAGCTATTGTTGTACGAAAACTCTTCTAAGGGTAAGAAGTGATCTTAATGACGACTAAAATCTATCATGCACGCACGATGCATATCCTCTAGCACTTGAATAGTTCGCTTCGACTAACTATCAGTCTGAGGGAGAAATGCAGTACTAAGGTCAAGTCTAGTACCTAATTCAGCATGTAAGGTCCTCCAAACATAGATGTAAATTGTGTACCTCTATCTAATATCATGGAAAATGGAAATCTATGCAAATTAATAATGTAAGAGATATAGAGTTTGGATTAATTGTTTGCATTGTAAGTTATCCTGACTAGAATAAATTTAGTAGACTTGGTTAACCTGTCAAAAATTACACAAATAGAGTCAAACTTAACCAATATTTTTGAAAGACCAACCATGAAATCCATAACAATTCTTTCCCTCTTCCATGCCGGAAAGGCCATTCTATGATGTTTCCCTCAAGGCCTATGATGTTCATACTTTACTTGTTGACAATTAAGACATTGCACAACAAAATTTGAAATGTCACGCTTCATTCTACTCAACCAGTAATATTGTCTTAGATCACAATATATCTAGGTGCACCAGGATGTATAGAATACCTCTAACTATGCACCTCTGCAAGAATATAATTAATCAAATAATCAAAACGGGGCACACCCCTTAGTTCTCAAGACGTTGTCCTCATCAATCACAACTTCTTCAACCTCTCCTTGCAACATCATATCTCGAATTCTGCTTAGTTTCCATCAACAAATTGTTTTCCCTTAATCTTGTCAAGAAAAGAAGATCTGGCCTCTACACATGCCAAAAATCCTCCTTTCTCAAGTACTTCCATCCTCACGAAGTCATTAGACAGAGTCTTAACATCTCTAGCCAATGTGCATCTAGAAACATGTAAGTGTGTAAAACAACCCATGCTCCCTCCTTTTCTACTTAAGGCATCTGCTACAATATTAACTTTTCCAAGGTGATATAAAATACTAATATCATAGTCTTTCAACAACTCCATCCACCTCCTCTTCCTCAAATTCAAATCTTTTTGAGTAAACACGTATTGTAAACTGTGATGATCTGTATAAACATCACACTGGACCCCATATAGATAACACAAAAGGGTCCAAAATACCCTCAAAGTATTGGAGATGGTACAAAATTATCCTCCATCCTCCTATTGGCTTCATAATACCCTTTCCACCTACCTCATGGGTCCAAAAATACCCTTGTCATTCACTTTTTTGTTCAAAATTTACCACTTATTTGACGAATTTGTATTTAAACTATTTATATATTTTTTAAATGCGTGGAGCTTAACTATTTGTTATAATTTAAATTATTAGTATAATTTATAAATCAATCAACTATCCACCTATTACTAATTAAAACCCTCCAAATTTAAAAACCCGTGACGTTATTAATGCAACAACAGAAAAGCTACTTCCAATTGAGTGTTTTTAAAAATTTGAGGAGAAATTAAATATACTAGTAAATTATTATACATTCAAGTGTCTAAAAATATTATCGATAAACTTAAAAGTCTGACTATTTATCTAAATTATTCTTATGTCTCAATTATGTGATGTTACTTCGTAGGTAATTTTTTTCCAAATAATATATTAAAGGTTTTAAAACAAATCATAAATATTTATAAAATTATATTTTTAAAAAGTGCATGAATTAATTCAGAATGTATTACTTCTTTAACTTTAATCATAAATTTTTAATTCAATCTTGAAATATAATCCTATTAAAAGTCTCCTCCTAAATAAGCAGATCAACCTAAATTTAATTGAGGTTTCGATCCGGACTCGAATAATTTTGGATGTCATTTTCAGTAATCTATAATTTCATCGTGTTTTAGTAGTGTTTATGGTGATTTTGATATTATAATTCGATTATTAATTGGGAGGGGTTTAGTTAGTAATGAGTGGGTAGTGCATTTGTTTATAAATTATATAAATAAATTAAATTATAACCAATATTTGAACGCCAAATATTTAAAGAGTTTAATTAAAAACAATTAAATAAGTGGTAAATTTTGAACCCAAAGGTCGATGACAAGGGTATTTTGGAGCAAATATGTTCATAAGAAGGGAATTTCAGATACAATAGGTGGATGAAGGGTATTTTTGTACCATTTTCAATACTTAAAGGGTATTTCAGGCCCTTTTCCGTATAGATAATGCCTCCACTTCTTCAATGCAAAACAACTACAACCAACTACGAATCATGGTCCAGATAGTTATGTTCATGCACTTTAAATTTCCTTGAAGCATAAGGAATAACATTCCTCTCCTACATTAGCACTCCACCCAAGCCAGAATAAGATGCATCACAATAATCAATAAAATTCATACATTCCACTAGCAAGAAAAGCATCGATGTAGTAGTCAGCAAGGTCTTGAGTTTCAAGAAGCTCTCTTCACATTCATTTGACCATACAAGTGTCACATTCTGCTTAGTCAAATTAGTCAACTTTAAAGCAATAGAAAAATCCCATCACTAATCGGCGATAGTAGCTAGCAAAACCAAGAAATATTCTTACCTCATAAACATTAGTAGGCCTTACCCATTTCTTCACAACTTCAATCTTAGAAGGATCCACCATCACTCCATCGTTAGAAACCACGTGCCCCAAGACGGACAGTGAATCTATCCAAAACTCACACTTGGAGAACTTGGCATAATGTCTTTTCACCCATAAAAACCTCAATATATTCTCAAATCCTCCTCATGGTCATTCATGCTCTTTGGGTATATTCATCATGATCATGAAAGCAGCAGGGGCATTCGTATCCCAAAAGACATTACTAAAAATTTAGAATGCCCACGCGTTGTTCGAAAGCAGTCTTTGGCACATCTGCTACCCATATTTTCAATTGATGATAACCAAACCTCAAATTAGTTTTAATGAAGACATAAGGACTTTGTAACAGATCGGACAAAACATCAATGTGAGAAATATGGTACTTGTTCTTAATAGTTACCTTATTGAGCTACATGTTGTCTGTTCACATCCAAAAACTACCATCTTTCTTCTACACAAATAAAACAAAAGTACCCCCATGAGATGCACTCGCCGATTTTATAAGGTGGAATGGAAATGGGTAGTACCCGGCTCTAGGTCAATAAAAAAATCAATATCTCTATCTTGTGTCATACTAAGATGGTCTGCAGGAAACATATGCAAAATCTCACGACTGTCGGAACAGACTCGATCGAAGACACTTTGTAAGTATCATCACGAAGAAATGCCAAGAAAACTAAACAAAACTTACTCACCGAACTCTTTGCACGAATAAAAGAGATTATATGAACTGGGGTGGAAATATAGTAACCCTCACACACTTGTGGATCTTTCCCAGACTTGGCACAGACGCCTCAGTTTGCCGCATGTGTAAGTTTTCTCCCCTCATACTCTTAACCTTAATAAATAATATTCACTCCCTAATTATTATATAATACTAATTATAAAAGTGGTAAAAGTGACTTATTATTAATTTTAAAGTTATCTTGTTTAACCACCAACCAACTCAATTATAAAATCTATCGGAAACTAATTTATGAAACAAAAAATTTTAGCACTCGAAACGAAAAAAAAAGTTTTTACATTTCTTCAAAACACAAAATCTTGAAAAACAAAGACACATGATCAGTTTAAGAGATTAATTCTAATCTCTGATCTAAAGTGACAATAAACTATGAATTACCCGAAATACAAAATAAAAGATATTTATTAAACCTGAAAAACATCTATAAATTTTACCACCTTCTAGTAAGCTTCACTGATTACTTTCAAAATATTCTTATTTTTTCAGTTTTATTCTTTGGTGTTTCCCTTTGCAATCATTATCCGGATCGTCCTTAAATTCGCAAGCCTTATTTTCACTCTTGTACTCCTCCTCACCGACGAATTACCTTCTTGAACTTTGTAATGTGCATAATATGTCATTGTAACAACCCATTTTGTCAGTTTTGAGCACTAGAACTTTTTCTTGATAAATACTTTCCGATTGATTTTAAATGGGTGTTTTGAACTATTCATAAAAATATTTAGGAAATTAGTGGGGAGTTTTAATAAGTTATAGAGTTGGTCTGAGGCAGATACATCTGATGTTATTATCACAAGTACTGTTCTTGTTTGTGATTGCATGGCTTTTGTATTTTTTGGTCATGGATCCACATTTTCATATGTATCTTCATCATTTTCTACAAGTCTTTATTTATATTGTGATTTGATTGACAGGATTATTTGTGTTTCTACTCTTGTGGGTGACTTTGTGATAGTTGAGAAGGTGTATAGGTCTTGCATTGTGACTTTTGTGGGGAACAATACTTATGTAGATTTGATTATTCTAGACATGGTTGATTTTAATGTAATTCTGGGTATGACTTGGCTATCTCTAAATTTTGCAGTATTAGATTGTAATGCTAAACCTGTGACATTGGCCAAGCCTGGGACAGATCCTCTAGTGTGGGAGGGTGACTATATTTCCACTCTAGTTCGTATAATGTCTTTTATTCGTGCTAAGAGGTTGGTGAGTAAGGGTTGTTTATTTTTTTTGCCACATCTCAGGGGTGATACTTCCAAAGTGCCTTCGATTTCGTCTATTTTGATAGTCCTTGAGTTTCCGGATATGTTTCCAGTAGACCTTCCTGGTATGCCACCGGATAGAGATATTGATTTTTGTATTGACCTGCAGCCGGGTACTCGCCCCATTTCCATTCCCCCTTATAGAATTGCTCCACCTGAGTTAAGGGAGTTAAAGGCCCAACTTAAGGAGTTGTTAGGTAAAGGTTTTATTAGACCTAGTGCATCCTCTAGAGGTGCTCCTGTTTTATTTGTGAAGAAGAAGATGGAATTTTTCGAATGTGCATAGACTACACGCATCTGAATAAGGTAACTATTAAGAACAAGTAACCCATTCCTCGCATTGATGATTTGTTCGATCAATTACAAGGTGCTTGTGTATTCTCTAAAATTCATTTGTGATCCGATTATCATCAATTTAAAATTCGGGCAACAGATGTTACCAAGACAACTTTTCGAACTAGGTAAGGCATTTTGAATTCTTCCTAATGTATTTAGGGCTTACGAATGCCCCTGCTTCTTTCATGAGCATGATGAATGGGATTTTTAAGCCATATCTGGACCTTTTTGTTATTGTATTTATTGATGATATACTTATATACTTAAAGAGCAAAAAAGAACATGAGTAGCATTTCAAAATTGTATTGGAGTTGTTAAGGGAGAAAAAGCTCTATGCCAAATTCTCCAAGTGTGAGTTTTAGCTCGATTCAGTGTCCTTCTTGGGGCACGTGGTTTCTAAGGATGGAATGATGGTGGATCCTTCTAAGATTGAAGCAGTGAAGAGTTGGGTAAGTCCTACTAATGTTTCAAAGGTAGGATCTTTGGTTTTTTAGCTAGATACTACCGTCGATTCGTCAAGGGATTTTCTTCTATTGCTTCCCAGCTGACACATTTGACTAAGAAGAATGTTTCATTTGTATGGTCGGACGAATGTGAAGAAAGCTTGCAGAAACTCAAGACCTTGTTGACTACTGCACCAATTCATACCTTGCCAGAGAAAGATAAGAATTTTATTGTTTATTGTGATAAATCTTATTCTGGTTTGAGTGCAGTGCTAATGCAGGGGATAAATGTAATTGCTTATGTTTCGAGGCAATTGAAAGTGCTTGAACATAACCATCCAACCCATGATTTAGAGTTGGCTGCAGTTGTATTTGCATTGAAGCAGTGGAGGCATTACCTAGGGGTCAAGTGTGAAGTTTACACACATCATCATAGTCTATAATATGTCTTTACTCAGAATAATTTAAATTTGAGGCAGAGAAGGTGGATTGAATTATTGAAAGATTATGATATTACTATTTTATATCACCCTGGAAAATATAATGTTGTGGTAGATGCCTTAAGTAGAAAACAGGAGCATGGGTAGTTTAGCCCACTTACTGGTTTCTAGACGCCCATTGGCTAGAGAGGTTTACACTCTGACTAATGACTTTATTAGTCTAGAAGTACTAGAGAAAGGAGGATTTTTGGCCTCCGTGGAGGCAAGATCTTCCTTTCTTGACAAGATTAAGGAAAAGCAGTTTGCTGATGAGACGCTGAGCCGAATTCGAGATATGGTATTACGAGGAGAGGCTAAAGAGGTAATAATTGACGAGAAAGGAGTCTTGAGAATTAAGGGAAGGGTATGTTTGCCCCACGTTTATGATTTAAGTCACACTATTCTTGCAAAGGCTCATAGTTCGAGGTATTCTATAAAACTTGGTGCAACCAAGATGTATCGTGAACTAAGGCAACATTATAGGTGGAGTAGAATGATTCGTGATATTGTTGTTTTTGTTGCCCGATGCCCGAATTGTTAGTAGGTAAAGTATGAACATCAGAGGCCTGGAGATACACTTCAGAGAATGCCCATTTCTAAATAGAAGTGGGAAAGAATTGCGATGGATTTTGTAGTTGGTCTTCCAAAGACATTGGGTAAGTTTGATTCTATTTGGGTAATTGTTGGCATGTTAACCAAGTTTGCTCACTTCATTCCGGTTAAGATGACTTAAAATGCAGATAATTTAGAAAAAATCTATGTCTCTGAGAGTTTTTAATTGCATGGAGTTCCACTTTCCATCATATCAGATAGAGTTACTCAAGTTACTTCTATGTTTTGGAGAACATTACATGGTGAATTAGATACTAAAATGGATCTTAGTACTGCATTTCACCCTCAGACCAATGGTTTGTCTGAACGAAGGATTCAGGTGTTAGAGGACATGTTTTGTGCGTGTGTGATATGATTTGGTGGTTATTGAGATAAATTATTACCCTTAGCAAACTTTTCGTACAACAATAGTTATCATTCGAGTATTGATATGTCCCCATTTGAGGCATTGTATGGGAGGAGATGTAGGTCTCCCATTGGTTGATTTTATGTATTTGAGGTCATACCTTGGGGTATTGATCTTTTGAGGGAATCATTAGAAAATGAAATTTATTCAAGAGTAGCTTTTGAATCTCAGAGCAGGCACAAGGTATATGCAGATCGAAAGGTTAGGGACTTGGAATATATGGAGGGTGAGCAAGTCTTGGTTGAAGTTTCACCCATAAAAGGTGTGATGTGGTCTGGTAAGCAAGGTAAGCTTAGTCAAAGATATATTGGTCCATTTGAAGTTCTGAAGTGCGTGGGAGAGACGGCTTATGAATTGGTCTTGCCTTCTGGGTAGTCAGGAGTGCACCCGCTATTTCATGCGTCCATGCTAAAGAAATACCATGGTGATGAAAACTACATCATTCGTTGGGATTCAGTTCTTCTTGATGAGATTCTTTCATATGAGGAGGAGTCTATTGCTATCCTAGATAGGGAGGTCCGCAAATTACGATCAAAAGAGACTGCCTCTATCAAAGTTCAGTGGAAGAATAGGCCAGTTGAAGAGTCCACTTGGGAGAGTGAGGATGATATCCATGAAATATATCCACATTTTTTTATCGATTTAGGTACTCTTTCTCTCCCTCGCTTTTCTTTTGATGGTTCGAGGACGAACGATGAGTAAATTGGTATCTATTGTAACAACCCGTCTAGTCGGTGTGATCACTAGAACTTTTTCTTGATAAATACTTTCCGATTGAATTTAAATGGGTGTTTTCAACTATTCGTAAATATAATTATTAAATTAGTGGGGTAGTTTTAATAAAAAAAAATAGAGTTGGTGGTTGAAACAAATAAAAATTAATAATAAATAAAGGGTCACTTTTACCCCATTATAATATTAAGGTATACAATTAGGATAATTACTGATCTGTAGAAAGGAGAAAAAAATTAGAAATAAGGCGCACGAATTGTCAAAGCAAATTCACGAAGGAGTTCAGGTGACCTTTTTCTTTGTTGGATTAATGGGCTCTTATGCTTTATTGGTTAATTTATGGCATTGCTTATGAAACTTATAGTATATGTTAACTTGCATATTGCAAATTAATTGGGTTCTCTAGGAATTACTGTCAACAAATATATGTATAGAATATTTGTTAAAGGTTATTGAAAGCATGGTGGGTGGAGGATTTAAATATTATAATAATGTAATAAATTGGGGAGAATTGAAGTTACAGTAGTAATGTATGTCGACCGATTTTATACCTCGTACTTAATAATTATACTTAATAAAGAATGAAGTAGGGAGAATAAAGGGTAACATTATTGCACCTATTGATTGCCTAAGAATTAATATAACAATGTTAGTATATATGTACATATGTAAATATTGGAGAATGGGGAATTTTTCTTAGGTTTGAACTTTAGAAAATTTATTATATAATTAGGAGAGTTTATGGGTATAGGCTAGACACAGAATAATCTTAGTGTTTATGATCTTGTGAACCTACATTTTATGTATATATATATTTGATAGATTGGAAGGGTTCAGAGGCAATAAGGAAAGGAAAGGCATTAGAGAAGTAGTTGCTTGACTTTGATTCTTCGGTGGAGGTTTGTTTTAGTTTATTTCTATTTGATAGATAAACTCTAAATAGTGATTGATATGTATTGAGTGATATTGTAAAGTCTCCTATGTACTTGAGTGTATGGTTGTATGATTTGATTGTGTAATTTGTGGTTGGCCTAAAATTATGAGACTGTTGAAATTCTTATAGTGAACCGTCTCTATTTATATGATGTCTTAAATAAATAAGGCTTGATGAAATAAAATAATGAGATAATTTGATCAGAGTGTCACATTCTAACACAGTATTTTTGGATCGGAGTATGACGTTTCGACACGATATTATGAGATCGGAGTATCACGTTCCAACACGACATATGAGATCGGAGTGTCACGTTCAGACACAATAAAATTAAAGGAATGGAATGTTGAAGTAAATTAATATACTTAATCTCAAAGAATTAATTTTCGAATTGATTATGGTGTGTAGGCATGAGTCCTCATAGGTGAGCTTGATGTTGTGATTGATGGTTTACCTATTATAGTGTTGTTGTCAATGGTTCGTGTGTTTGTTCATTGCTACCTGTTAAGTATTATAGTTGATTTTATATTATTATTCAATACATATTGATTTCTATTTTGAGTTGACCGATGATAGCTACTCAGTACGTGTTCCTTGTACTGGCCCCCACTTGTATTTTCGAGTCGCCTTCAGCTCTTGCCAGTGTCCAGCAAATCAAAGTTCAGGGTGAGCTATTATTTCTAGCTCGTGCTGGATTCTCTCATTCAAGTCTTAATGTCTTGGAATTTTGGACACGACCATCTTTTTGGGGATAATGAAGTTAAAATTTTTAAAGCTTATTTAATTGATTACTTTATAAGTTTTGGAAATTCCGCAATATTTTTGTTATTTATAGGTGAACTATTGGTTATGTTGGAGTTTAGATTTGTTGGTTCGCCCACCTAGGAGGTTAAGTGTGGGTACCACTCATGACTCATTTTGGATCGTGGCAGCCATGTTCTCCAATTGTTGCTAATCCACATACCAATTTGGGGACAAAATTAGCGTTTCTCAACATAAAGGATTTGAGTTCAGGAGAGACAAAATAGTGAAGAGGTTTGTTAGGGTGATAAACAAAGACTTTGCTGAAAATCAATAGGATATGTTTAAAGAAATTGACATTTTCCAAGTTAGAAAAACCTATCTTGTTCTAACATATTTTGGATAATGTATAAATTCATATGTTGCTTAATTTGTTTTAGTATAATGTAATCTTCTATAGAAAAATATAGATATTCTCACTTATAAAGGATATGAAATCCATGCATTAGGATCCTTATACTATAAATTTAACCTTACAATAACGAGTTTAAAAAGAAAGAAAATAGACATTTTGTATTACATGTCAGATACTCCTTCCTGTCCTATTTTATGTAACACCATATTGATATCAATCTATCAAAAAAAATATGAGATATATCTACATTATAAAATAATAAACATATAGAATTTTTATTTTATCATTAGTGAGAAGTATTATAGTAACACAAATATTAAAACATATTTAAAACAACAAGTTTTAGAATTTTGTGTTCCATTTAGAGTTAAAGTAAACATGTCTTTGAAAGATAAAATATATGAGGTTCAAACATCAACATGTTTTGATTAAGAAAATGTTGTTTTTTATTATTAGATTAAATAGGAAAGAACGTCACTTGAAATAGAAGAAAAAAAATATTCTTTTTTATTTTCTATGTTTTAGTTGATAATTGAAGTACAAATATAAGTATATAAAACCACAACATATAGATAGATTAGACATGTATAGACCTTTTTGAGAAGATGATATTGGAATAGACAATAATGATTGTTTGATCTGACCACATCAAGATATTTGATGAAAGATTGTTTAAATCTTCACCATTTAGTCATTAGGATTTATCATTTCTTTTTTTCTTCATTTAACATTAGTCTTTCTTGACCTTATTATTTGATAAAATTCAAAATAAATTTCCTACATAAACACAACATAATTGAAGATATTAATTAGTATATAACCTTTTATTTCTGAATTTATAATAAAATAATATGAACATATAATATGCATTCTGTTTTACTTAAAAAAAATAAAAATACTACTGTTTATTGGTTTAAATGAGAAAAAATTGACTAGGTTTCGAAAAATTAATTAATCTTATTGTTTAAGAAAAACCGACCTTCAAAATCGGAGTCGCCACTTGATTTTTGATAAAATCAAGAAAAACTTCAAAAGATTTAAAAACAGATTAAAAATCAATTGAAAAGGGTTCGAAGTTCAATATACATCTCGAGAAGGTGCTAGGCCCTCGGGATGCCCGCTAACTTGCGGTTGACCGGCGATTTGACTAAATGACTTTTAAAATAAAATTTTTAACTAAGTAAAGAGAAAATTCATTTTGATTTTTTTATTTCATTCTCTTTACTTTTTTTTTCTTAAGGAAAATGTTTAGAGGGAATTAATTTAAGGAAAACTAAATGGTAATAAAAGTGAATAAAATAGTAAAATTTAAAATAATGAAAAATGGCTACTCTTTAGGAGATTATTAAAATTCTACCAAAACACTAATTAATTAAAACAAATAATAAATAAAGAGAGAAAAATATTTGAACTTGGGCTTGATTGCCCAAATCCATCCAATTGGACTTTGGCCCACCTGTCCTAATCTATTTACTTAGATTTGGGCCCTTTTTTTAAAAAAAAACCTGCAAAAACAAATAGTCATTGGGCCTGTTAATAAAAGGGGACTGAAGGGCCTTGGCCCAATTTCCTAAAAAAGGAGACATAAAGTATACAAACGATGTATACTGTTGTATATGGTGTATATCACCATCCATTTTGGACCTTTTGAGCCCTGCACCTGTTTAAATACATATTTTCATTATTTTTCCCTGTATTGCCCTGCGTATTTGTAAATGTATAATTTTTTTAAAACTTACTTAACAAGTGTATATCATCACGCGATAATGTATACTGATGTATACGGGCTGCATTCTACGTCCGCATTGTTTGCCTAATTCCGAATTTTAATTAGAATAGGCGTTCCTCTACGTTCCCCTACCAATCATATTTTTTGAGCATATATATAGTATATCATTCCTGTATATCTGTGTATACAGGCTGTATATAAGCCTGTTTTTCAACTTTTGGAAGTTGAAAACTCCTTTCCAGAAACGTAATCGCCCTGTCGTCAATTCAGATTTTGAGTTTGGGCCTCCTGTGGATTTTTAACCTGTATCACAGTGTATATATTGTGTATAAACCAGATACACAGCTTCAAAACAAAAATCGCAGCCAAATGCCTGCAATCCGCTACTTCCAGCAGCTCTCCAATGGTTTTGCTTTCGACCTGTACATCCTCTCAGGGGGTTGGCTGACTCGGAAAAAGTGTTTTGAGACTTTATGGCTCAACGAGGAATGCAAGAATGGAATCCAAAGTGGACTCGAATCGATGTCACACAAGAAAACAAAACAAAAAAAAATAGTTAGCAAGGTGGAATGACAACATCTAAAAAAGAAGAAAGAAAAAAAAAGGATTACCTTCTTCGGGGCAGCAAGCTAGAGACGAAACGAGCAAAGGGATGACCTTCCACTACACAACTTCGAATTCAAATGATAATCAAAAACCCCGCAATCCTTCTGTTTTTAATTCAACTTCAATAGATATATAGGTGTGCTTAAACTATTGTAAAATCTTCCTATGAATAAACTCTTTCAATAATTCTTTTCTTTTCTATCACAAGATGTAAAAAAAAAATTCTCTCCAAAAACCATCCCTTTCTTTTTTTTCTTCTTCTTTTTCTTCTCTTTTTCTTTCTCCCTCTTTTCTTCTTTTCTCTCAACCAACCCCCTAACAATAAAGAAGATGGGGATTATTTATAAGGCAAATTATGGCCAAAAGAGGGGGAAATTTATTTAAAAATTGAATTTTGAATTTTTGAATTTTGAATTTTAAAAAGGGTAAGGTTGGAGGGAAAGGGAAAAAGGGAATTGGGTTGGGAATTAATTAAAACGGAATGGGCTATGTAATTGATCCTGGGTGTCTGAAAATAAAGTGGGCCTGGAAGGGAATGAGGTGGGCTGGAAATTTATTAGGCTTGGGGTTTGGGAGAAGTGTTGGGTTGCTGAAGTGGGCCGGGAGAAGAAGAAATACAAATGGGCCTGGAAATTAAAGGGAGTGTGTAAGTGGCCCAAGGCTAAGATCTTTTGGTGGATTTAAAGAATGGGTTAAATTTGATAAATAGCCAAATTGAGTTAAGATAATAAATTCGGCTAAACCTTAAATAAAACGAATTTGTATTAATTAATCAACGAGCTTCTTTAATTTAGTAATATAATTATTTAAATTGTAAAATAGTGGTTCAAAATATAACCATAATTTAAACTATATTAGCTAAATAGAATACTTACTAAAATTAAAAATATTTTTTTGTTGGTTTTTTGAATAATCATAAAATATACTAATTATATACATAATTATGTAAAATATATGTATTATTCAAAAGTTATAAGAAATGACAAAACTATTCAAAATGACACAAACTTAATTTTTTTTCTTAAAAATTTATAAAACTAATTATTTTAAATTGCTTGGAAAATTTAAGAAGCTCATGAATTAATTTCTATCGGAGATGGTCAAAATTGGGTGTCAACACATTCGAAAAGAGTTTATAAATAATCTTACAGATTCTTTGAGAAATAAAGATTGTAACATACGAAGAATTGATAGTTTGAGATTCATAGTAGCTATATTTGTTGAATACCTTTAATGAACTCCTCCATTTTCTCTTTCTCTAAATCCAATTTTATATTATAAAATAAAGAAGAATTTCAAATTTTGAAAGTCACCAACCACAAGAATTTTTTTTTCTCTTGGGCGAATCAAGTAATTTTACTTATCGAACTTAAGTTTTTGTTTTAGATTTTTTTGAGTGTACCAAAAAAATAGATTTACAACATATATTTGGACAATAGCCAAAAATAATGAATAATTATTTGGGGCCAATCATAAAAGATAACAATAAATTAGTGTTTTTATAAGAAAAAAACATGAATTAGCTAGGATATTTGTTATTAAAAATATATATAGTTACTAGTATTGTTGTAACAATTTTTCCCTAAATATTGTTACAATGCAGTTTTGATATATAGTGATACTGGTTCTCTTTTTCTTGTAATAGTAAAATAGAAAAAAGAACATTTATTTGAAAAACTAAAATAAAAATTAGTGCATAATGTATCAATTAGTGATACTCTATTTGTTTTCCAACACCTAATTAGTTTAGAAAATATAACATATCTTTGGATATATTTTGTATCTACAAAATTCTTTTTTTATAAAAATCATCATAAAAATTTAGATAAAACAAAACATTAGTGAAAAGTCACAATTCTTTAAACATCATAAGTAAAGAAAAATTAAAAAAGAAAAGAAGAGCGATTTATTAAAAAGATGGAGTATCCCTTAGTTTGACTTGCTATGTCTAATAATCTCAATGTTTTTTTAAGTTTATATATGTCATCATCTTCTTCATGAATAAAATTTGTTTGCTCTAGACACTTAAACACCTTTTAAACTTTGATGCTTAACCTGACATTCTGCATATGAAAATTTAAGAATACATCGACGTAAATCAGAAATTGAATTTGAGAATTTGGCAGCCATCTAACCCATGAAGTTGCACTTAACATGACAACCCCATATCTTCTTCAACATTCTCCGTTTTTAAAGAAAATTTTTGAGTGATTTTTAGAGGAACTAAATTTATTGGTGAATTGTCGTCAAATTTTTTCTTCTTAAAGTAGGCATATCTTGCATTAAGGAATAGTTGTTAGATTGGTAAAAATAGTATTTTGATTGAATAGGAATTTAATAAATCATGCTTAGCTAATGCAACTGTGGTAAAACGAAATAAGTGTTTTTGTTAATTGTCATTTTCTTATGAAAGTCATGGTATATAAATTGTATTCACTTTTTTAAAATAACATTTGTTTTTACGATATTAGTGTTTTTTAATGAAATTTTTCATTTTTTCCCAAGTTAAATTTGAAAAATTTACTCAAAAATATTGTGAATAATTGACAACTAACATATTCCAATATTTCAGTGTATAGTCTAAATCATTGACCAATGATTGACATGAGAGTCATTCTATATTTTATCTAATTCTCAAAAATTCAAGTCTAAGGTTAAGTCATGATTTTTTAAATCGCTACACCCTTAGTAGTTTTCATATAATCTTATCCACTCAATATTTAAGTACCTATTCCAATATATCAAACTTGGGTCTTAATATGATAATTATAAGAAAAGTCTACGAATAAGTCGAATGTTTAAAAATACGGCACCTAATTTATAAATGAACATAATTGAAAAGACTATGAATTTTCATCATTATTTTATTCTAAGTGACCATCCTACAATAATATCTCACCCAAAAACTTTTTCTAGTTATCAACTATAAGTCAAACATTTTTATACTTACATTTTTTCTTATACACGAAGTCAACAATATGAATAGCTACTAATTTATACGACTGCACAACCAAGATCGTACATGAGAAGTCAGAGCCGCCTCTGTTTGCTGCATGGCATAAGTTTTCTCCCCTCAAACCCTTAATCTTTCTACAGAATATTGACTCCCAAACTATTATATAAGACTAATTATAAACTGGTAAAAGTAAATCATTATTAATTTTAAAGTTCTCTTCTTTAACAATCAACTAACTCAATAATAAAAACTATCCCACTATTTTCATACTTATAATTACGAATATTCCAAATATCCCTAAATCTATCAGAAAATATTTTCTGAAACTAAAAGCTTTAACTTTTGAAACAACCAAAAAAAAGTTGTTACAATAGATTCCAATTTACCCATCGTTTGTCCTCCAACGATCACAGGAAGACAAGGGAAGAAGCGTATCTTAAGAGACAAAAAGGTGCGGATATCATTCATGCATATCCGTCTCACCCTCAAAGTGGACTCTTCAACTGACCGATTCTTCCACTGAACCTTGATAGATGCAATCTCTTTTGACCCCAATTTGCGGATCTCCCTATCTAGAAGAGCAACAGGCTCCTCTTCATAAGATAGATTCTCATCAAGCAGAACTGAATCCCAATTAATAATGTAGTTTCCATCACCATGGTATTTTTTTCAGCATACACCTATGAAATACTCGGTTCACTCCTGACAACCATAGAGGTTAGGAAATATTAAGATACCTCCCCGACGTGCTTCAAAACTTCAAATGGAGAGATATATCTCGGACTAAGCCTACCACTCTTGCAAAACCGCCTTACACTCTTCAAGGGTGGATACCTTTAGTTAGAATTGTGCACTATCCACAAACTCCAAGTCTCTAACCTTCCGATCTGCATACTCCTTCTGTCTACTCTGAGCTGCTAAGAGCTTCTCAGGAATGCATTTCACTTTCTCTAATGGTTGTCTAAAAAGATCGGTACCCCTTGGTCTCAGCTCAAATACATCAAACCAACCAATAGGAGACCTACATATCTTCTCATGCAATGCTTCAAATGGGGACATATCAATACTCGGGTGATAAATATTGTTGTAAGAAAACTATACAAAGGGTCATAATTGATCCCAATGTCCACGAAAATCTATCACGCACGCACGATGCATATCTCTAGTACTTGAATTGTTCGGTCAAACTGACCATCACTCTGAGGGTGAAATGCAGTACTAAGCCAGTCTAGTACCTCATTCAGCATGTAAGGTCCTCCAAAACTTAGAAGTAAATTGCGTTCCTCTATCTGATATGATGTAAAGTTGAACTCTATGCAAATGAACAATATCAGACATATAGAGTTTTGCTAATTTTTCTGCATTGTATGTTATCCTGACCGGAAAAAAGTTGCAGTCTTAGTTAACCTGTAAATAATTATCCAAATAGAATCAAAGTTACCCATTGTCTTAAGAAGACCAACCACAAAATCGATTGAAATTCTTTTCCACATCTATTTAGGAATGGGTATTCTCTAAAGTGTCCCTCCAAGCCTTTGATGTTCATAGTTTACCTGCTGAAAATTCGAACATTGTGCAACAAAATTAGCAATGTCACACTTCATTCTAGTCCATTAGTAATGTTTTTTAAGATCACGATGCGTCTTGTTTGCACCAGGATGTATAGAATACCTTGAACTTTGTGCCTCTGCAGGAATAGTATGAACATGATCATCCAAATGGGGCACACATACTCTCCCCTTAATTGTCAAGTCATCTTCCTAATTATTCACATCCTCTTTAGCCTCTCCAGATAATACCATATCTCGAATTAGGCTTAGTTTTTTCATCAACAAAATGTTTTCCATTAATCTTGTCATGAAAAGAAGATATTGCCTCCACACATGCCAAAAATCCTCCTTTATCATGAATTTCTAGCCTCATAGAGTCATTAGCCAGAATCTGAACCTCTCTAGCAAATGTGCATCTAGAAACCTGTAAGTGGCTAAACTACTCATGCTCCCTGCTTTTCTACTTAAGGCATCTGCCACAATAATAGATTTTCTAGGGTGATATGAAATAGTAATATCATAGTCTTTGAATAACTCTACCCACCTCCTCATCCTCAAATTCAAATATTTTTGAGTAAAAACATATTGTAAAGTACGATGTTCTGTATAAAATTCACACTTGACCACATTTTGAAAATGCCTCCGTTGCTTCAATGCAAATACAACTGCAACCAACTCCAAATCATGGGTCGGATAGTTATCTTCATGCACTTTCATTTGCCTCAAAGTATAAGCAATTACATTCCTGTTCTGCATTAGCACCGAGCCCAAGTTAAAATAAGATGCATCACAATAAACATTAATATTCTTACCATCCATTGGCACGACAAGAATCAGTGTAGTAATCAACAAGGTCTTGAGTTTCAGAATGACGACCTTTACCATGACCACCTCTACCTCTAACTACTGAGGATTTTTAACTCTGCCTTGGACAATATTTGCTAATACGTCTAGGCTCTCCACATTCATAACAAGTCCTAGAGTAAAATGTAGGTCTCTGTGAAGAGGAAGAAGTGTGAAGATAACCTCAAAACTCAGAAAAATGTTGATAGGTCTTCAACAGACCCTCAACTAAAGCCTGCAATAATGACTGTACAGGACGGGATGGATAACCCCCAACTCTGCCTTTGGAGTAATAACTACTAAACTCACTTCCCTTACGAAACTTCTTTAATGTCGATGCCTTGGTGAAGTCATATGGCTTTACCCCTTTTACCTGTATAATAAAATCAACCACTTCTTGAAAAGATTTTGTTTTACCAGCTATCTGTAAGGCTAGAATCTGAAAATCTGACCTCAATCCTTTCACAAAGCAACGAATACGCTCTTGTGACTGAAGAAAATCTCAGTGGCTTACATGGATAGTGCACGAAATTTGGCCTCATAATCAACAAAATTCATCTTTTCTTTCTCTAGGCTGAGGAACTCATCTCCTCTCCTATTCCTCAATGTTCGGGGTATATACTTCTCCATAAATAAGCTAGAAAATGATGCCCAAGTCATAGGTGCTGCCTTCACTCGTCGACACTCAACATAAGACCGGTACCATATTTTGTCATCCCCCTGAAACTTGTAGGTCACAAACTCAACACTGAATCATACACCTATGTCGATCTTATGTATCACCTCAGGAAAATAAACCAAGAAATCATAGGCATCTTCAGATCACCACCCTTGAAGACGGGAGGTTTTAACTTTATGAACTTAACGAAAAGTTCATGATGGTCACCTGTTATTATAGACATGTAGTCAATCGAGGAAACATTCTTATTTCCAAGGATGCATCTATGCGGGAGTCATAACAGTTGTATGTTGTACTTTATGAACCTGAGGTGTTGGTATAGAAAACAGTGGGTGTCTAGCCCTCATTAGATAAGCCGCTAAGATAGGTGAGAACCTTATTAATCATCTCCAGAGTAGGCTTGGGTGGTTCTTCCTTCTCTTGAATCTTCTCATCTTCCCCTTCTTCACCCTCTCTCACTACCTAATAAGTTGGTGGATGAGTCACCGCTCTATCCCTAATTAGAGCGGTGTTTATCCTCAGCCTCTAGTTGGCCTCCTCCCGCAACCTCAACCACGACCTCTTGCCACTGCTCCTCCTCGAGTTAACGCCCCAGTGTTTGGCTTAGACGCACCATGGCTTACCGGTGTTAGTGTTGTCACAGTTGTTGCTCTAGCTCTAACTATCTGCGTCATAGATTGAGAAGGACATATTCGATTTGTATCACCTAGATACCAATTGAATCCAAGTTATAGCACGAAAAAAAATGTGTTTTTCGAAAGTTATATAGCCTCGAAAAAAAGTAATGGCATCCCTGTACTGTTTCGCATGACTCTACTATACATGTACTTGTGTTTTGGGATCATCTCACCTAATGATCTAACACAAAGTTTGTCATGACCCAAAACAAGTCCTGAGTGACACCCATACTTAGCCTCCTAGGTGGGCCAACATCTACCAACAATTCAACTATGAAAAACAAAAATTATACGGAAGCTCCAAAACATATTAATGTATTATTTTCAAAAATCATAAACTCATATAATTAAGGACATCTAATCTCCAAATATTAAGTCTAAAAATATTGAAAATACCGAAATAAGTAAATCAATGATCCATGTACGAAATTTAAGGACATCATGATATAAATGAGAGAATCTAGCACGAGCTAGAAATAATAGCTCACCTTGAACTATGATCTGTTGGAGACTTGCTAGAGCTGTGGGCGAATCGAAGTCGACGGTATACTTGTTGCACTCCACAAAAGAACAACAAAGAAAATAGAAGTAGGGGTATCATCGTCCAACCCAAAATAGAAACCAATATATATTGAATAATTATGTAAGATCAACTACAATACTTGGAAGGTGGAAAGCAACAAACAACACCAACTAGTGAAAACAACAACATAATAGGTACAAAATTAATCATAATATCAATCACACCTATGAAGACAAACAACATCATAGTAGGTACAAAATTAATCACAATATCAATCACACCCACGAAGACTCATGCCTCCACACCATATTCATTTGGAAAATGGGTTCTTAGAGATTGAATATATTACGTTAATTCTATATTTACTTTTATTTAATTTTATCGTGTCGGAACGTGACACTCAGATACCATATACCGTGTCGGAACGTGACACTCCGATCCCATAATACCGTGTTATAATATGACACTCCGATCAAATAATATCGTATCAGAACATGACACTCCAATCCAATTATCTCATTTATTTATTTCATCAAGCCTCCTTTATTTTTTTTCAAGGCTTTATTTTACTAGAGTGTGTTCAAGATTATAAATTCAACATGCTCAGAATTTTAGGTCAACCACAAATCATACAACCAAGATATAGAATCACACAATCAAGTTCATACCTCAACATAAAAATTGAAGCCTGGCAAACTACTTATCTAATGTTTTTCCTTCCTCAATGCCTCCTAAACATTCCAATCTGTCAAGTATATATGCATAATTTGTAAGCTAGCAAATCTATAAAACTCAATATATTGTATATTTAGCCTAAACAAAGAAAAACTCACATTATTCTATAATCAATTTTCTAAAGATCAAACTGAAGGATAAGTCTAGATTCCTCCAATTAGCATAACATAAATAGAATTTAAATAATTTGATTCATCTAATACTTAATTACCTATTTCAGAACATAAAAGCTTAAACTATAATGTGATAACTAAATAATTTACCTAAGGACGAACATTTGTGAAATACTCTGAATAATTGAAAACTAACATATTCCAATGTTTCACTGTATAGTCTAAATCATTGTCCAATGATAGGGTAATCATTGTCCAATGATTGACACGAGAGTCATTCTATTTTTCAACTAATTCTCTAAATTCATGTCTAAGGTTAAGACATAGTGTTTCCAAACACTACATTCTTAATAGCTTCCATATAATATAATCCACTTAATATTTAATTACCTATCCCAATATATAAACCTTGGGTCTTAATATGATAATTATAAGAAAAGTCTACAAATAAGTAGATTGTTTAAAACAGTAAGAATAATTTATAAGTGAACAGAATTGAAAAAAATAATCTAAGACTCATTCTATATGTCCATATAAAAATGTTCAATGAATTTTTATCATTATTTTATCATAAATGACCATCATAATATAATGTCTCACCGAAAAGCTTTTTCTAATTATAAAATATAAGTCAAACCAATTGTTATACTTGCATTTTTGTCTTGTACCAATACAAGAAGTCAACAATATGAATGTCTACTAATATATAATACTACACAAAAAATAGATTTAAAACATAAATTTGGACAATAGCCGGAATTAATGAATAATTATTTGGGCCAATTATAAAAGCTAACAAAAAAAGTGATTTTATAAGAAAAAACATGAATTAGCTAGGATATTTGTTTTTAAATACATTTATCGTTAATAGGGATACTGGTCCTTTTTTTCTGGTAATAGTAAAATGGAATAAAAACATTTATTTGAAAAACTAAAATAAAAATTAAGGTGTATTGTACCAATTAGTGATACTTTATTTGTGTTTCAACACCTAATTACTTTAGAAAATATAAAATATCTTTGGATATATTTTGTATCTACAAAATTCTCTTTTTATAATAATCATCATATAAATTTAGATTAAAAAAAACATTAGTGAAAACTCACAATTCTTTAAACATCATAAGTAAAGAAAAATTAAAAAGGAAAAAAAGTGGGATTTATGAAAGAGATGGAGTATCCCTCAATTTGACTTTCTATGTCTAATAATCTCTTTGTCTTTGTAAGTTTATATGTCATCATCTTCTTCATTAATAAGCTTGTTTGATGTAGACACTTATAACACCTTTTAATCTTTGATACTTAACATGACATTCTACATATGAAAATTGAAGAATATATCGACGTAAATCAGATATTGAATTTGATAATTTGGCAGCCATCTAACCCATGACGTCGCACTACAAATGACAACACCATATCTTCTTCAACTTTCTCCATTATTAAAGAAAAATTTTCAGTGGTTTCTAGAGGAACTAAGTTAATTGGTGAATTGTCATCAATTCTTTTCTTCTTAAGTAGGAATATCTTGCATTAATGAATAATTGTTATATTGGTAAAAATCTTATTTTTATTTAATATGTATTGAATGAATTGATACACTCATACTTACTTCTCAAATAAGAAGTAAAGAGGTCGTGTCAAGTAAATAACCCTACTAGTGAGATTGGGATCGTTCCCACTAGGAAAATAGTTTAGACTTAACTTTAACCTATTATTACTATTGATCGGTCAATTACTTCCTTGGAAAGCAAAAATAATAAAAGGGGAGTTTCTATTTCTAAATTAATGAAAATAACTAATGAAATTGAAAGAGACACTTAACAGCTTTGAATGTTAGAGTTTAATCAATTAATAAAAGTAACTAGGGTTTACGTGTTCCCCACGGGTTCATAACTTGATAATTCTAACTATAACAATTCCTTCCTAGTATATTGCATGTAAAGTGATAAGTTATGTATTTCTAAATCGTTGGTCCAGCATCTAGAAAATCTCCCTCCGCACCTTGGTCCGGCTACATGTGTTGCTATCCTAACCATTATATTAAGCATCATATTCGATATTTGACTACGTTATTACCTCGTATCAATCAATACTAGCCTATTAAATAGTATACACTAAATCTATGTTGATAATTCTTTTCCTATTATCCACCTCCTTCGTCCAGCAAGTAGAACTAAGTCGAGTTCTAATGTTGGCCATCCGTTAAAAAGACTTTTAAGCGAATGAATTATTAATACATGCAAGACACTATTCTAGAATTGTTATTTTAGTTAGGTTTTATCTCATTATTTGCCTATGGTTCCCAAAACCCTAGTTATGAAGTTTAGTTACCCATAGTCATAATCACAATATTCAAATATATTATATAAGAATTCATGTACTTACTTCAATGAAAAAGAGTAAAATCCGAAAGTTTGCTTGATTAATCACCAAAAACCACCAATAATCACTTGCAAGAATCTCAAAGTAATCAATAATCTCACAAAAAGTCTAATCATAATCAAAAGGTGTCTAACAATACGGAGTCTAATAATGATCAAGAGTGTAACCTCAAAAATGAGGTTTTTCTAACTATTTATGGAAAATAAAAACCTAATTAAACAATTACTCTAATTGTTGGAAATCTGTCCAAACGCGGCTGGGTCGACGGATCTCTCGACGGATCGTCGTGGTCACGACGGACCGTCATGAACTCCGTCGTCTAATACTTGTGCACTTTCTTCTACTTCTCTCTTCATACCCTCGAAGTCAAGTATGACGGACCTTCATAAACATGACGGTCCGTCGAGGGTCTTCGTTCTAAAATACCTCAACTCTTGGAATATGAGTACTGAGATTACTTCTCTTAACTTAATGACGAACCTACAGGACGGACCGTCATAGACACGACAGGCCGTCATGGACTCCGTAACCCCACACTTGGTCAGACTTCCCCATCTTTCTTCAGCAGCGCACTACGCTGCCACCTACGGACCGTCACAAGCACGATGGACCGTCACAAGCTCCGTAGGTGGTCTGTTCTACATTTCTTCGTTCAAAATCTCTGCATTCATCTTTGGACAGATTTCCTTCAAATAAAGAGAAACTTATATAAAAATTAGCACAAAAAGGTTTTTGGACGCACTAGACTTTAAGGAAAAAGTATTAATAATACTGTGAAACCACGGTATATCAACACCCTCAACTTAAATTCGTTGTTTGACCTCAAGCGACACACTATGACTCAATACACCATTTTGTTCAATAGTATCCATGTTTTATCTTTTTAATCATTTGGCTATCAATCCCGATTAATCTCATCATATCTATGCATGCTATCACTATTAGGCTAGAATTATGTGGGATCAGAACATGACACAGACTCACCATGCACTAACACCTATCCTCTTCAATTTTTCACCGAGGTGCTAACAATTCCGGTATTGCAACTAGTGTCCTCACTCTAAAATAAAATACTCATTTTTCAGACAATGATTTCAGTTTGAGTATAAGGATTACTTTTCAACACTCGCTCTAAGAACAGAGTCACACTCATTCTTACCTATTGCCATAAGCTTGACCTTATTTTCACTGCCTGAAGTTCGCTATACAACCCTTAGGATCACGATAAAACTTTCTTAGGTTGTAACATAGGCTCAGGGTCACGTAGGGTATATTTAGGTATACTTTAGTGACTTTTTTCCCTCCTTGACATATCGGTGAAACATACCATTTTTTATCATTTCATCTCGCCCAGTTTTTCATATTCTTTCACCCTTCTATTTTCTCTTCTTTCTTCATTTGTGTAAGCGACTCTCTTCTTTTCTTGCTTGTATTTCTTGTATATTTTTCTTTTTCTTTACTTTTCTTTCAACTAATTCTTGAGTCACTTTACTTTTTTTCTTTCTCTATCTTTGTTCTTTCAACGCCACTTTCCAAAGCATTCCTCATAATAGCCACCCTCAACTCATGGCTTTGCCATGAGTCAAGGTACACAATACCCAAAGTTGGGTCAGGTTCATAAAAAAGGTTATTTACTGCACTAGCCACCCTCAACTTATACTTTTGGCATAAGATGAGGTGCACATGTCCAAGGAAGGACAAGAGCCAACACATTATTCCCACAAAAGATCAGTTGGACTGAAAAAGAAAGGTCTAATTTAAGCTCAGATCATTTGGATCAAAGAAGGATAAATTTCATTTGGTTTTCATTTTATTTACGCTAAAAATGGGCTACATTAAATAAGGGCCTATGATCCTTTCCTAATTGTCTATTATAGCTTACTTTTAACAGGACTAACCAGGCAAGTTCTAGATCAGTACAAATAGTGGACTATTCAAATCTTCCTAACATCAATTGATATTCAAATCCCCGGCAACGGCACCAAAATTTGATACGCTCAAACTTACTTCTCAAATATGAAGTAAAGCGGTCGTGTCAAGTTAATAACCCAACTAGTGAAGTTGGGATAATTCCCATGAGGAAAATAGTTTAGACTTAACTTTAACCTATTATTACTATTGATCGGTCAATTACTTCTTTAGAAAGCAAAAATAATAAAAGGGGGAGTTTTCTATTTCTAAATGAATGAAAATAACTAATGAAATTGAAAGAGACACTTAACATCTTTGAATGTTGGAGTTAATCAATTAATCAAAGTAACTAGGGTTTACGTGTTCCCTACAGGTTCATAACTTGCTAATTCTAACTATAAAAATTCTTTCCTAGTATCTTTCATGCAAAATGATAAGTTATGTATTTCTAAATCCTTGGTCCGGTATCTAGAAAATCTCACTCCAGGTGTGTTGTTATCCTAACCGTTATCTTTACCTCATATTGAGCATCGTATTCGATATTTGACTAAGTTATTACCTCGTACCAATAAATACTAGCCTATTAGATTGTATAAACTAATTCTATGTTGATAATTCTTTTTCTAATATCCACCTCCTTGGTCCAGCAAGTAGCATTAAGGCGAGTTCTAACGTTGGTCATCCGTTACAAAGACTTCTAAGCGAAAGAATTATTAATACATGCAAGACACTATTCTAGAATTGTTTTTTAGTTAGGTTTTATCTCATTATTTGCCTATGGTTCCCACAACCCTAGTTATGGAGTTTAGTTACCCATAGTCATAATCACAATATTCAAATATATTATATAAGAATTCATGTACTTACTTCAATGAGAAAGAGTAAAATCCGAAAGTTTGCTTTATTACCAAAAATAACCAATAATCACTTGCAAGAATTTCAAAGTAATCAATTATCTCACAAAAAATCTAATGATAATGAAAAAGTGTCTAACAATACGGAGTCTAATAATGAACTAGAGTCTAACCTCAAAAACTAGGTTTTTCAAACTATTTATAGAAAATAAAAACCTAATTAAAACAAGGACTCTATTTGCTAGAAATCTGTCAAAACGCGGCTGGGTCGACAGACCTTGCGACGGATTGTCATGGTCACGACGGACCGTCATGGAATCTGTCTTCACATACTTGTGAAATTTCTTCTGCTGCTCTCTTCATACCCTCGACGGAAAGTATGACGGACCGTCATAACGGTTCGCCGAGGGTCTTCGTTACAAAATACTTCAACTCTTGGAATATGAGTACTAGGATTACTTCTCTGAACTTTATGATGAACCTACAGGACGGACCGTTATAGACACGATGGGCCGTCATGGACTCTTTAACCCCACACTTATTCAGACTTCCCCATCTTCCTTCAGCATCTGCACTACGCTGCCACCTACGGACCGTCACAAGCACGACGGACCATCACAAGCTCCGTAGGTGGTCTCTTCTGCATTTCTTCGCTCAACATCTCTGCATTCATCTTTTGACAGATTTCCTACAAATAAGAGAAACTTATATAAAAATTAGCACAAAAAGGATTTTGGACACACTAGACTTTAAGGAAAAAATATTAATAATACCGTGAAATCACAGTATATCATCAATCAAGATCAACTAATTCAAGTGTGGTAAAAATAAATAAATGTTTTTATTCATTGTCATTTTCTTATAAAAGTCATGGTATATAAATTGTATTCACTTTCTTAAAATAACATTGTTTTTACGATATTAGTGTTTTGTTATGCAATTTTTCATTTTTCCCAAGTTAAATTTGGAAAATTTCTCAATTTTAAAAAAAGAACTTTCGATTTATTTATTTTATATATAAAACAGAAATGAAGCAACAAATTCAGTAAACATTATTGATGTTGGCCTCCTGCTATAAGTTTTGAGAAAACACTATTGATGAACATTTCTAAGGAAACATGTTACTTGCACAACCAATTCCTAATATTAATACAAACCCTTGTCTTATACTATCTATGTAGAATCAAGGAACTGACGTAATTCTAGGGACCTAATTGATGAAAGGAACCCAGTAATGAAATCCCAAATTCTTCGTGAAAAAATCTAATGAGAAGTCCTTTGAATTATGGGGCTAAAACATAAAGTATACTATTTCTTGTTCTTGAAAGAAACTGATGCCTCGTTCTCTTTCTATTAGTAAAACGACTTATCTTAGACATCAAAGGATGTAGCTTAATTGCCTTATTGAATAAGGACACGACAAAAAAAAACCTTGACATAAAAGCTGATGAAGTCCATTAACTACAATAATCATGCGCCATTGTTTGAACTCTCGGCTGTCACACGAGGTCATGGTTTTATATCACACGGTTTATGTCTCGGTTAATAGTATCCCTAATGTATGACTGTTAGTATATTGGACTAGGTTTTCAGCAGTTATATCAGTGTATTGTTCATCATGTTCTCTTCATGATTAGTACTTTGTAACTTCATTCAGTTGAACTATTTTATATGTTTCGGTATTTATATTCTTGCTCAGATTATGTAATTGCTCAATTACAATTTGTTCTGCTCATATATATTTTTCATGTTAGTATCTATATCCTGCATGTTCAATGCATTTAAAGTACTTTCTCATACTCTTTTATACATCCTTTTATGATATATGTTTAGATACTTAGCATCCATATCACGCTTAAAATCAATTCTCCATTCACATTCAACAACTTCAAAGGTGAGTCATCAAATTTCAAGGACAATAGACATGCTTTCATTTTTGTCATTATTTTTAGTTTCAGTTTTATCAGAGTTAGTTGGGCGCATGTCCCATCACCTCAGCTCATTTAGAGCTTTTCAAACATAGTAGTAGATTCAGTTTGAGTTGTTAAGTGGTTGTTGCAGTTATCACAAACCCTAGTTTATTTCACTTATTTTTAGTGCTTTTAGGTTTTTCCTAATTTCCAGGTATCCTTCATTGTAGTTTCTGCACAGTACAGGTTTTACTTAATTATTTTAGTATTTTCATGATATGCCAGATTAGGCGTTAGCTTTGGGACACTCATGATCGTAGGTCCCATGTTATGTCTAGGGGGTAGCCTCGAGGTTTGAAAATTGGTGTCCACTTTTGGGAATTGTATTTTTTCACTGTACATAGGTCCTGACAACAAGGTTTTAGAATGGTTTCTATTGTATGTTGTTTTTTATGTTTTACCTCGCTTCTGTCTATTTCTTTTATTACTACTATTAACTTTAGTTCTACCCGTGTACTAACTACATTAGCTTCTCGGTACGGGTTGTATTACACAGTAGTTATTATAGTAGATGCCATCAGACTCAAAAAGTAAGGTCATGGAAGGACATTTGTTGAGCAAGTAGACAACATGTTGACCAAAAGGGAGATATGTGATGTCTCGAAGTGTTACTTTTTTAGAAACTATGGTTAAGGAATTATTGAAAGGATAACGTAAATTTTCTATATCAATTATAATATGAGCCAATTTTTATAAAATAAAAAATTTTGGTCAATTTTTATAGCATTGGTGATTCAATTGTTTTTCGCAATAATCTGTTCAAGAATTCAAATGGTAAAAAATTCATCTTGTGTTCTGTCAAATTAATAGAGTAACATAACATAACATATTAAAGATAATTTAAAAGTCAAAATATTGGTTATATATAAAATCTTTTTCAAGAATATATGGTGCAAACTATATGTATAGAAATTAGTGTATTATGAACTCATGAATTTCAAAATATTAAATGTTTATTGGAAAATATATTTTTAAAGTTTTAATTGATTTTATAACCTCAAAAGCTAAATTATTTTTTAAAAGAGATAAAACATATTGTATAAGAAATTATATTAAGCTTTACTTAATAATTTGAATCCTACAAAAACTTTTCCTACTAAATTAAATTCTTGATCTATCAGTTATGAATTGGATACTAATTTAATTTATTCATATGGTGAGATTTCTATAAGAAACTTCTATCCGAAAATTGTCATGACGTTGATATAAATATAGAAAAAGCATGCATATGACTTTGAACTTATTCAATGTTATAGATACTATTCGGTTTAATAAATTTTAGAAACATATTTTTGTAGTTTTTCCCTTGTACTCATATTGTTCACCATTATTAGTTTGAAATGGAAATAAAAATTAATTGTAGGCGTTAGAGATCTTTATCGTTTTAACACAAAAAGTGATTTTTATCATGGTCGTTTATATGTTGTAAAGTTAAAGTGAATTTTAAATAGAATCAACTCTTTTGTACGTTGGTATAATCAGAAGCGTAAGAAAAAAGGAACAGTGAAGTGGTTTAGTGACCAAAAAGGGTTTAGTTTGATCTGCATTATTGTGTTGATGAGCTTTTTGTTCATCAATCTATGATAGGATCTAGACTTTTGTAGTTTAACTGACGATGAAGAGGCTGAACCGATGTAGAATCTGGGAATGATGGCCATACAAAGGCTGTGAATGTTGCCGGCTCAAATGGTGCTCTTTTCAAAAGAGGATCCCGTGATCTCAGAGGTGGTGAAAGTGATTCATATAGTGGTTGTGGTTAATATATATTTTTGGATGGGAAATATTTTGCTGGAGAAGGTTGTTGGAGTGGCATCATGTGGTATGGAGGTGATGGGTTATATGGCGGAGGTGTTTGGAGGTATGGTGAAGATGGTGATGGGTATAGTGGTGGTAGAGGAGGAAGTGGGTGTTACAAGTGTGGAGAAGATTGTCATTTTACAAGGGAGTGTAGCCACAATTGTTAATATGGTAGGGGTCTGGTGGTGGGAGATATGGTTGCACGACAATGGAGACAGAGGTGGTGGGAGATATGGGTGCACGACAATGGAGACAGAGGTGGTGGGAATGATATTTACATAAAGGATGTCAATGTTACCAACCCTTGTTCCCCTTACTTGTAACAACCACCACCACCACCACCTAGACCTCCTTCGTCGTTCAACCATATTAATCACCACCAGTGCTTCCCCATCCATAACCTTGACTATATTTCCTTGAAAATAACCAATATACTCGCACCTGTAATACCCACTTCCTCCTCTACCATATCCACCTCCATCATGCCTCCCACCACTATCGCCATATTAACCTTCACCTCCATAATGCTTGCTACTGCCCTAACCAGCTTTATTACCACCATATATCCTACCTCAGGATCAATATCCACAACTACCACCATATAAATCACCCCCACCACCTCCACAATACCGTGGTTTTCCTTTGAAATAAGCAACATCTAGACCGATAACAATAAAAGCCATAGTACGACCATCATACACAGATTAAACATTGAGTTCAACAACTTCAACATCATCTAAACTATAAAAAACTTCACATCTTTACTAGATAGATTATAAGAGAGGTCATTGCCATCATTATCAGAAGTAAAAAACTGAATCAATTTATCTCACTAAACCAATTTACTGTTCTGTTGTTCTGACGTCGCTGAATAAACTAACACTTCAAGGTAGAGAATACAATTATTGTACCTTGGATTATTGAGGAAAGAGATAAAGAGGTTGAAAAACCCTTTGGTTAAGCACGCAATATCTTCTATGCATAAAAAAGGGTACAAAAGTGGCACTGCCTTATAATTTAAATGTTGGTGTTGCACATATCCAAAATAGGAAAAGATTGTATTAATGTTCCCACACTCTTATTTAAGTAAAAAAAAATTCAGTTATCTATTTCTTTTCTTCCGAATGTTAAATTAATGAACGATACCTAAGAGATATAATTCTCATATGGTGTACTATCGTAGTGATATTATGGAAAAATCTAAAATATGAATTTAAAATAATCAATCCTACTTCTCCTCCTATTTCTACAGCTCTGATGCTTTATAGGAGGTTTTGCAATTTTTTGTGAACATTAGTCGTATAGGATTGAGCCCTCTTGTGAACTTGATTCATAATGGCTTGGAGACCACTTGAGATTCTGTTTATTTTGGAACTACACTAGGAAGTACTCGTCATGCAACAGAAAGACCATAAAAAGGGAAAAGAAACTTCAACTTATTTATTTTGTTGCAATATGGGCTGAATATCATCTATCAAAGACTTTATGTGTTTCATCCCACTTGAAGTACATTCAACAACCTTTTTTTTAGAACAATTCTAACTGAAAGAAGAGTAGGAGATAGAAAATTAAAAAAAAAAGATTTTTCACCCCATGTGGTAGCCCAAAAAAGTAGATTTCACTAAAATAATATATATTTAAGAAACTGATTAGCTTCCTTTGATCAACAACGAATTGTTTCACATGGGTAAGCAACAAAGAATTAGAACAGTGATGAATAAAGGTACTGAAAATATAGGAGTTATGTTACTTTAGTTGACTGACACATCTCCTATGAGAAGAAGAGAGATGAGAACGTTGTAATAAAGAGCTTGTACAACCCAGAAGACATAAAGGGGTAATGTAACATTCAGTCGTGAGCAAGGAGGAAACATCGTTAGATGAAATGAAGGTGAGCTAAAGAGAAAGTTAAAGTTAGCTTTTATAGCAAGGGGTAATGAATGTAAGATTAGGTTGGGCTTGGGCCAAAACTTTTTTTTTTTGATAATAAAAAAAATGGCCTATATGAATAAAAAAAATTATCTTTAAAAAAAGGGTTTTAGGGGTAATTTAGGAAGTTATAGAAATATTAAATATGATAAATTAATGTCAATCATGTAATATTTCCAAAAAGTTAAAGTATGAAATTTCCATGATTTTCGTGAGTTCCTCATATAGAAAATACCTTCATCCCCCTTCACAACCACTTATGTTTTGATTGTGTAGGAATATAAGAAATTAAAATTCAATCTATTGTAGATATTAATAAGAGATTAATGGATCACCAATGCTGAAGTAGTCCTGAAGAGCTTTCTAGCTCCTCCAAAATTTTGAGGACAATATGAATCGATTTTACTGATTCTCTCAATGAACTCCAAATATGCACAATGACCAAGGATGATTTGCTCTTAAACTATCATAGTCTATACACCGTTATAAACAGAATCTAAAAAAATTATGTCCCCCTAACTAATAGTCTTATATAGTTTAGGAATCTAGTAAACATTGAAATGTTGCTCATGTTCAAGTACTTATGACAAAGACATAAAAGAAGAAAATCCTACCTTTGGTTTGAATCTGCTTTCATGAAGAATGTGAAACCAAGTAAAAGAAGACGAGGATGATATATCGATGTCAGGTTTCCAACTTATAGACTATACCTTCAACCTTTTTTAGTTACAAAAAGGATTTCCATTCATCAAATTAGGAGGACACAAAATTACCATCTCAAAAAAAAAATGGTCCACATTCTCATTTATCATTAGCTAAAGGGAATATAAGGAGTTCTTACCTTAACTAAACCTCCTTCTTCAATATTGGCGTATCTTACTCTCTATAAGCAAGACTATTTATGTAACAAAATTATATTACAAGTGAAGAAAAATGAGTCTTTAATAGATATGATGAAGAATATTTCAAATAATTTACTATTTTTTATGGTTATAGTTATTTCACTATAGCGTTATAGTAGAGGTGAACCTTTGTTTTAGAAACTTTTGTTGCACCAATATAAACATAACTCAAATATAAGGTCTAAGCTAAACTGAAAATAAAAAGATGCTTAAGTGGGATTCGAACACTTGTGTAGAGGGTGGTATACCTACTTTCTACATATTCCACATGGGCACTTCTATGTTTTTATGGGTGCACTGTTAACTATATCTTAATCTCTACCAATTTTATATATATATATATATATATATATATAATCTTTTTTGAAGTTTGTGCACGTGCACCCCCACAATATAGTGTGGTTCCGCCGCTAGTTAAAACAATAAAAATGGAGAAGTGCAAAGAAATATTGCTGAGATGCTTTCTCATAAATGTATGAACAATGTATTTGGATAACTCGAAAAGTAGAAACATTTCAATTGATTGAGGACAAAAAATGGGAGCAAAAAGGAAGACTTCCTAGATTAGCATAATGGAATATAGGAATGGTAATTAAGAGTTCTTCAAGTTACAACCTTACTAGAAAGGTCAAAAAAGAGAAATATCAACTAACATTCAAAAGAATTTAAGAATATATTAATGGATAAACTAGCATTCCAAGTTTCTATTGTAGTGTCCTTCACGACTTCGTTTCTCATAGCTACAATTTATACATGTTCATCACTCGTTATCCCATAATTGGTTAATTTAAGAAAATGTTGCTTAGCAAAAATACCAAACTTCATCGTTTTTAACATTCTCAAAATGAGAGATTTCAACCCAGTAGAATCTAGTTGTTCATCATTAATAAAGAAAAAACATTCCGTTGAAATGGGATGGAAAAGTTCTACACACACATAAATATATCGTTGAGTTTTCAAGAGCATAGTTTTAATTTAATAGAAAGATAATGATGAAATTACAAATTAAAAATGGACAGAGCTCAACTGTACTAGTAGGGAGTATATCAGTTCCACTTCCTTCAGAACTATCTCAAATATATCAAGAGATAAATTAAATAATATGATATTGTCCTCAATGCTTAATATATTATGGTGATTCATCCAGTTTTGAGAACAGTTTTTTGACGATCACCATGACTTTTTGTATGACAACTTGTTAGGATTTTGATCAATTTTTTTAACATCACCATAACTTGATGTAAATGAAGTCTTACCCAATATAAAATTTTAGTAGTGAAAAAACATATTCATCTTACAATTGAATCTAGGAGGTAGGATATACACATATCTTATACCTATTTTTGCGGGCTAAAGAATTTTTTTCTATTTGATCTACAATCCAAAAGATAGGTTTATTAAGACCTCTTTTGATGTCCATTTTTATACTAAATAACATTTCGTGTAATCACACAAGTGAGTTTGAAGAAAGTATTAATTAAGATGTACACATATTTTAATATATCTTTGTGCCATAAGAATATTATTTCTAATAGACCTACGATTCAAAACAATAGTTCATAACATGGTCGTAAGCAAAAAAATATTCCAATAAAACAAGAATAGAGAAAGCAAACTTAGGTTTATACGTAGATATTCTTCAGCTTCTTAGATAGTATAGTTTCTGTCAAAAAAATAGAATAAAAAATTTCAAGATGATAAATATTTATATGGATAAGTCAAGTGAAGTTTATTGGTGAAATTACTAAATTACAATTAAAAATAAATTTTCCGATTGAGACATTAATAGATATCTTGCTCTTTTTAAGGAGATTTATGTCCATCACAACAAGTTTTTCTACAGTCTAGCACTAGTTTCTTAAGTTGTCTTCTCCGGAAAACGTACCTCAATCTCCTAGTACAAATCAAAAACTATGAGACAAGAATTGAATCCAAAGCTTCATAAAAAGAACCTCTTCCTTCAACTAGTAAGAAATTTTCTTTTACTCATTTTTATGCACTCTATAATTTCTTATACATCAAAAAACATAATTTCATTTTTATATGTAGTGGAGACATTCTTTCTTTCCATGAATATGAATAGTATGGAGTAGTACCTTTGATAGACAAAGGACATAGAGGTTACATGGTTTTAAAGACATAAAAAGATAGAATATGAGTTAAGTAATTAAGTTCAAGGAGACGTTATGGTCAATATATGTCACGCCCCGAGCTATCCCCAAGACGCGGGGACATAACATAGAACCACAAGTGATCCCAAGCTAACCCTGCTGGAATAATCATGAGACTACAAAAGATAATAAACTGACGCGGAAGTTAATTCATAACTTATAATGAAAATATGGGGAATACCCATATTCTGTAACTGAGATATATGAAAAACATATGGGTTTAATACAAAGAAATATTAACTCACTAATAAGCTGAAACTAACTATGTCTAAAAATAACCTTTAAATTGGACTAGAAATACTAGGACAAGCACCAACTAAATCTAGCAAAAACTAAATTTAAATGACTAAAGACTGAAATGAAACTCATTACTGTTATCCTCGGAGAATAAGGACGCACTCCTTAATCTAATAAACTTGAGATTGGAAAATTGATTTACGCGTGATCTGGATGCTGAGAACGTGAACCTACATCACGAGAAGATATACCGATGTATGCATCAGCACTTGAAAGATACTAAGCATGTATGATAGAGTAAATACGAAATATAACATAACTGAACAAGCATAAAAGCAAGTATAATAATATGACATGATCAACTTAATTATGAGCTAACTATATGCAATGGCCAATTTATAACATTCTAAAACTTAATAATGAATATATTTATAAATGGTCAATGCAGAGAATCTGAGTGAACTGTGGGAGCTACTAATAACCGATAATAAACCACATGAGCTAAATGTAGAATTCGATGTATATGCCCCATCGAGAGGACCCAAAATGCCCTGCCAAAGGTATAAAGGTATGCTGGCGTGATTAGTAAGTTGATTGCCCACACATGAGACTTACAACCTACTTGGCTAGTAGTTCTTGGACTATTGGGTATGCTAAACCCTAGTCAAACTCAATATTATGCTACGCCCAATGAATTTTGTAAATTAACTGATTATGTCTGAGTTTCTATAAATACTGGATAGCTTGAAACTTAAAATGCAATCTGAGAATGCAATAATTAATCTGGTAATTATACATTTATAAATGAGGCATAAATATCTGAAGTGTCTAAAATATCTGACCTAGTATGCGTAATTCAAGAACTACAGAAATACAAAACTAAAATTCTGAAATTCATGTGATAATCTGGGTAATAACATGATAATCTAATTTGAAACATATATTTAACAAGGGAAAAGGGTCAAATATGCCCCTAAACTATTCGAAAAGGTTTAGATGTGCCCTCCGTTAAAAGTTTGGTTCACTGATGCCCTCGCCATCCAACTTTTGGTCCAAATATGCCCTTATGGGCGTTAGTTGCTATGTTGGACATATCCAACCAATTATTCATTTCTTTAAATGCTAAATGGAATTTTCATGTCATATTTGCCTTACCACATAACATTTATAAGAAAATGGAAATATATTCGAACTCATAAACACCTAATCCGACCCGTAAATCAACCCCCTTTTAAATAAATTATCCGACAAATTTACAACAATTTATTTTAATTTTTATTTTTTTGATAAATTCCGAAAATAAGTAATTGATTAATAATAAAATACGAAATATAAAAACAGTATAAAATTTACGCCAAAAATTCAAATATAATTATAATAACCTTAAATTCAATTTAAACATTTTTTTAATTTTTTTTGATAAATTTTAAAATGATTAATTGATTAATAAAAGTATGAAAAAATGTAAATTTAATGCCAAAAAATAAAAAATTAATACAGTAACCTTAAATTCAACAATTTCAATATTTTTTAATTTTAGTTTTTTTGATAAATCCCAAAAATGAGTTTATTAATCAAAAAAATATGAAAAAAATATAAAAATAACCCAACAAATTCACAAATAAAAAAATATGAAAAAATGAAAAAAATTGTTCAAATTATTGAATTTAATTTTACTATATTTATTTGTGAATTTTGACTTCTATTTTTTGTTTTGTTTTCATATTTTCCCTTTTTATTAAGAAATTACTCATTTTCGAGATTTGCCAAAAAATATAAAAATATTTAAAAAATTGTGTATTGAAATGTTACTATATATATTTCTGAACTTTTGGCGTTAATTTTTATTTTTTTCATACTTTTCGTATTTTTTTATTAATCAATTACTCATTTACGAGATTTATCGAAAAATAAAAATTTTTAAAAGAAATTTAAATGTTAGATTTAAGGTTACTATATTTATTTGTGAATTTTTGGCGTTAATTTTATATTTTTTTACATATTTTTCCTATTTCTTAATAATCAATTACTCATTTTCGGGATTTACCGCCATAAAAAAATTAAATTAAATTTAAAAAAATGGGTCGATAGTAAATTTAGAAGGAGCTGATTTATGGGTTGGATTAGGTGTTTATGAGTTCAAATATCTTTCTATTTTAATATAAATGTTATGTGGTAAGGTCAAATTGACAGGGCAATTCCATGTGGGATTTAAAGAAATGAAGAATAAGTTGGATATGTCCAACATGACAACTAACGCCCATAATGGCATATTTGGACCAAAAGTTGGATGACGAGGGCATGATTGAACAAAACATTAAACAAAGGGTATATGTAAACCTTTATAAATAGTTTAGGGGCATATTTGACCCTTTTCCAATTTAATAAATTCATGAAGGTCTAACAAAGTTCAAGAAACCCTATGTATCATGAGATGAGAATCAAGAATCTGACTGAAAACAAGGGACTCAATGCATGAAAGGAACCCACTAGTGAAATCACACATACCTGGTGATGAAATTCACGGAGAATGACATAAATTAATGGGCTGGAACTACTGGAAACTTGCTTAATTCTTGAACTAGGGTTCTTGAGCTTTTACTCCTTTCTTGCTTTAGTTTTCTATGTCTTGAGTTAATGATTTGACTTGGATAAGTTTTAATTATGTTTCTAGGCTTAAACTGACTACGATATGATGATTTTGGGTCAAAATGACGTAGATTAGGGTTTAAACGGAGTGGAAAAGGTCAAAAAGACCCATGAAAAAGTTGTTATCGGGCCAAACAACGGCCACGACTGACGGTCCGTCATCTTCCCGACGCCCCGTCGTCGGGGTCTGTTGGAGAGGCTCTTACTAAAATTGACATAACTTTTTACTCGAAGTTCTGATTTTAGCAAGATTGGCGGCTATGGAGAGATAATTAAATTATATATCTGTGACTAGGTCATGAGACACATAATTCATTTTATGCCAAGAGTTATGACTATTTGAAGTTGTACATTTCCCCTTAACTGTCTTCAATTTTTCCACCTATGGTTAGACCTACTGGTCGTGCTGGTCATCCATAGCTCTTGTCAGAGAGTGGGTTAATGGGGTTCTCGATCGACAATCACGTACTACAGATCATCGTCTGACCTACGGACCGTCGGTCCGTTCATCGATCAAGACTTAGCCAAATTTTTTTCCTGGCTAAATTTTTTGAGAGTTTTTGCTCAGATCGACGGTTGTGCAGAACAAACAGTCGTCTATCCTACGGACCCTCTACAAACACTCAATTTATTCTATATTTAACCTAAACAAAAAAAAGTCACCTAATTCTATAATCAATTTTCTAAAGTTTAAACTAAAGAATAAGTCTAGATTCCTCCAATTAGCATAACTGAAATGGTATTTAAATAATTTGATACATCTTATACTTATAACGTATCTCCGTAAATAAAAAATTTACCTAAGGAAGAACATTAGTGAAATACTGTGAATAATTAACAACTAACATTTTCCAATATTTCAGTGTATAGTCTAAATCATTTTCCAATGATAGGGTAACCATTTTCCAATGATAGACATGAGAATCATTCTATATTTTATCTAATTGTCAAATTCAAGTCTAAGGTTAAGTCATAATTTTTTCAAACACTACACCCTTAATTGTTTTCATATAACATAATCCACTCAATATTTAATTACCTATCCGAATATATCAAACTTGGGTCTTAATTTGATAATTATAACAAAATTCTACCAATAAGTCGAATGTTTAAAAACAATACAACTAATTTATAAGTTAACATAATTGAAATAAAATCTAAGACACATTCTACATGTCCATATAAAACTGTTCAATAAATTGTCATCGTTATTTAATTATAAGTGGCCATCCTACAATATTATCTCACACAAAAACTTTTCCTAATTACCAAATATAAGTCAAACCAATTGTTATACCTACATTTTTGTCTTATACCAATGAAAGAAGTCAAAAATATGAATATCTACTAATTTATACTACTGCATAACCACATATCTTCACAAACATAGTAGTCTAACCAAGATCATATCTGAGAAGTGACAAACGACTATGTTTGCCGGACGAGTAAAATATCTCCCCTCAAACCCTTAACATTTCTACAGAATATTCACTCCCCAATTATTATATAAGACTAATTATTAAAGTGGTTAAAGTGACCCATTATTAATTTTAAAGTTATCTTCTTTAACCAACAATTAACTGAATAATAAAAACTACCCCCGATTTTTTTAATTGTAATTATGAATATTTCAAAATATCCCCTAAATCTATCGGAATGTATTTAATGAAACAAAAAGCTTTAGCACTAGAAATGACCAAAAAAGGTTTTTACAATAGATACTAAATTACCCATCGTTGGTGCTCGAACGATCAACGGAACGCAAGGGAAGAAAGGGTAACTGAAGAGATAAAAAGGTACGAATATCTTACATGCATATCCGTCTCACTCTCCCAAGTTGACTCTTTAAGTTAACGACTCTTCCTCTAAGCCTTGATAGATTCAATATCTTTTTTCCTCAATTTGTAGACCATGCTATCTAGAATAACAACAGGCTCCTCTTCATAAGATAGATTCTCATCAAGCATAACTGAATCCCAAATAATAATTTAGTTTCCATCACCATGGTATTTTTTCAGCATACACACATGAAATATTGGGTTCATTCTTGACAACCCTGGAGGTAATGCCATTTAATAGGCTACCTCCCCGACGCGCTTCATAACTGAAAATGGAGCAATATATGTCGGGCTAAGCTTACCTCTCTTACCAAAATGCATTACACTCTTTTAAGGTGATACCTTCATAAAGACTTGCTCAGCCTCCATAAATTCAAAGTCCCTAACCTTCCGATATGTATAATCCTTCTGTCTACTCAGAGATGATAAGAGCTTCTCCTAAATGAATTCTACTTTCTCTAAAAATTCTCTAAAAAGAACGATACCCTAAGGTCTCACCTCAAATGCATCAAACCAACTAACAGGAGACCTACATCTCCTCCCATACAATGACTCAAATGTGGACATATCAATACTCGAGTGATAGCTATTGTTTTACAAAAACTCTTCAAAGGGTAAGAATTGATCCTAATGACAACTAAAATCAATCATTCATTTAAGAACAATTCTAGTACCTAATTTAGCATTTAAGATCCTCCAAAACTTAGAAGTAAATTACGTACCTCTATCTAATATGATAAAAGTGGAACGCCATGAAACCAAATGATATAAAAAATATAGAGTTTGGCTAACTTCTCTGCGTTGTAAGTTATCCTGAATGGAATAAAGTGAGCAGACTTATTTAACGTGTCAACAGTTACCCAAATAGAATCATTCCCAATTTCATTGAAAGACCAACCACATAATCCATTGCAATTTTTTCCCACTTCCATTTAGGAATGGGCGTTTTGAAGTGTCCCTCCAGACCTGTAATGTTCATACTTTACCTGTTGACAATTCGGGCATTGTGCAACAAAATCAGCAATGTCAGGCTTCATCTACTCCACCAGTAATGTTGTCTCTGATCACGATATATCTTGTTTGAATCGAGATGCATAGAATACGTCGAATTATGCGCCTATACAAGAATAGTATGAATCAAATCATTAAAATAGGGCACACATACTCTCCCCTAAATTCTCAAGACGCCTTCCGCATCAATCACAACCACTTTAGACTTTCTCGCAATACCATACCTTGAATTAGGCTTTGCTTTTCATCATCAAACTACTTTTCCTTAATCTTGTCAAGACAAGAAGATCTTGCCTCCACACAAGCAAAAACTCCTTTCTCAAGTACTTCCAGCCTCATAAAGTCATTATCCAGAGTCTGAACCTTTCTAGTCAATGTGCATCTAGAAACCTGTAAGTGGGCTAAGCTACCAATGCTCTCTGCTTTTCTACTTAAGAAATCTGCCAGAACATTAGCTTTTCCACGATGATATAAAATAGTAATATCATAGTGTTTCGATAACTCCATCTACCTCCTCTACCTCAAATTCAAATCTTTCATAGTAAACACATATTGTAAACTACGATTATCTGTATAAAATTAACACTTGACCACATATATATAATTCCTCCACTTTTTCAATGCAAATACAACTGCAGCAAACCCCACATCATGGGTCGGATAGTTATGTTCATGCACTTTCAATATCCTCGAAGCATGCACAAATACATTTCTCTCCTACATTAGCAAAGCACTAAAGCAAGAAAAAGGTGCATCACAATAAACAATAAAAAATTTACCTTCCACATTCAAGGGAAGAATCGGTGCAGTAGTCAACAAGGTCTTGAGTTTCAAGAACCTCTCTTTAAATTCATCCGACCTTAAAACTGGAACATTTTGCTTAGTAAAATTGGTGGAAAGCCATAGAAGAGAATCCTTTGACGAATCGGCGATAGTAGCTAGCTAAACGAACAAAGCTTCTTACCTCTGAAACTTTAGTAGGCGTTACACAATTCTTCATTGCTCCAATCTTAGAAGGATCCACCATCACTCCATACTTAGAAAACACGTGCCCCAGAAGGACACTGAATCGAGGCAAAACTCACACTTGGAGAACTTGGCATAAAGTCTTTTCTCGCTTAACAACCCCAATACAATTCTCAAATGCTCCTCATTTTCCTTCCTGCTCATTGAGTATATCAGTATATCATCAATAAATAAAATAACAAAGAGGTCCACATATGGATTGAAGTTACAATTCATCAAGCTCATGAAAGCAGCAGGAGCATTTGTAAGCCTTTAAGAGATTACTAAGAATTCATAATGCCCACACCTAGTTCTAAAATCAGTCTTTGGCAGATTTGTTTCCCGTATTTTCAATTGATGATAATCTGACATTAAATCAATTTTAGAGTAGACACAAGCACCCTTCAACTGATAGAACAAATCATTAATGTGAGGAATAGGGTACTTTTTATTAATAGTTACCTTATACAGTTGCCTGTAGTCTATGCACATCTGAAAACTACTATTTTTCTCTCTCACAAATAAAACAAAAGCACCTCAAGGGGATGAACTATGTCTAATAAAACCTTTACTTAACAAGTCCTGAATTTGGGCCTTTAAATTCCTTAGCTCAGCTGGGGTCATTCTATAAGGTGGAATGGAAATGGGGTGAGTACCCATCTCCTGGTCAATACAAAAATACTATCTCTATCTGGTGGCATACAAGGGAGGTCTGCAAGAAACATATCCAGAAACTCACGGACTGTCGTAAAAGACTCGATCGAAGGCACTTTGGAAGTATAATCACTAAGATGTGACAAGAAAACTAAATAATCCTAACTCACAAACCCCTTAGCACAAATAAAAGAGATAATATGAACTGGGGTTTAAGTATAGTCACCCTCCCATACTGGAGGATCTTTCCGAGGCTTGGCCAAAGTCACAGTCTTAGCATTACAATACAAGATAGCAAAATTTGGAGAAAGCCAAGTCATACCCAGAATTACATCAAAATCATCCATCTCTAGAATAATTTAATCTACATAAGTATTGGTCCCCACAAATGTCACAAGGCAAGACCTATCACATTCTCAACTATTACTGACTCACCAACAGGAGTAGAGACAGGAATACGCATGTCAAGAAAATCACAATGTAAATCAAGAAAGGTAGGGAATGAGGAAGGTACATATGAAAATGTGGATCCAGGATCAAATGATAAAAAATCAATGCAATCACTGACCATAAGAGTACCTTTGTTAATAGCATCAGACAACTTGGGGAAAGCATAACAATGAGCCTATCAATTGTCTGTACATTTTCTCTACCATGAATAACTACAGTAGTTCCAACTTTCCCTCCACCCCGACTGAATTGGTAACCATCATAACCTTGACCACAACATCCTCCAGAATGACTAACTCTACCATGATCACCTCTACCTCTAACTATTGAGGATTAGCAACTCTGCCATGGATACCTAAAATGTCCAGCCTCTCCACATTCATAACAAGTCCTGGAGTCAAGTGTAGGTCTTTGTTAAGAGGAGAATTCTTGAGATAACCTCCAAATTTTGAAAAGGCTGACTAGTCTGCAATGGACCCTCAATTGAAGCCTGCATTGAAGACTTAATAGGACAAGCATGATAACTCGCTGAACGCTACCCTTTTGAGTAAGAACCACTACACTCACTTCCATTACGGAACTTTTTAAATGTCTACTCCTTGGTAAAGTCTTTGCTTCAACCATACTACCTCTATGACAAAATAAACCACATCCTGAAAGGATTTTGTTGCAGCAACTACCCGTAAGGCTAGAATCTGTTAATCTGACCTTACTCCTTTCAGAAAGTGGCGAATCCGCTCCTGTGTAATAAAGAAAAGCTGAGTGGCATAACTTGATAGTGCATGATATATGGACTCATAAGCAGTAACAAACATCCTTCCTTGCTCTAGGCTCAGGAATTTATCTCTCCTCCTATCCCTCAAAGTCCGGGTGATATACTTCTCCATAAATAATATAGAAAATGATTCCTAAGTCATGGGGGGTGCCTTGACTGGTCAACACTCAACATAGACCGCCACCACATTTTGGAGTCCCCTTAAAACCGGTAGGTCACAAACTCAACATCAAATCGTTCTACATTGTCCATCTAATGTAGCAGCACAATCAACAAGTAAATCATAGGCATATTCAGATTTAGCACCCTTTAAGTCTTGAGGTTTCAACTTTAAGAACTTAATTAAAAGGTCATGATGGTCACCTGTTATTATAGACCCTCTAGTCAATCGAGAAAACATGCCTATTTCCAAGGATGCATCTATGTGAGGAGCCACAACATGTGTATGTTTTACACACTAAACCTGAGGTGTTGGTGCAGAAAACACTGGGGTGTCTGTCCTTGATCAGATAACCTGCTAAGTTAGGTGAGAACATGCGTAATTATCTCTAGAGTAGGCTGGGGTGGTACTTCCTTCTCTTGAAGCTGCTCATCTTCCACCTTTTCACCCTCTCTCACTACCTCATCCGTTGGTGGAGGATTCACTGCTCTATCCCTAGCTGGACCACGTGTTTGTCATCTTTCTCTAGTGGGCCTCCTCCCTTAACCTCTACTAGGGCCTCTTCCACTTCTCCTCCTCGAGTTACATCCCCAATGGAGTGCCTAGACGCACCCTGTCATGCCGGGTTTAGTGTTGGTATAGTTTTTGCTCTAGTTCTAACCATCTGCAAAATAAAGTTAAAAGGTTAGATGCCAATTTGTATCACCTACATACCAATTTGATCAAAATTTATACAGGAAAAAAAAGTTTTCCTAAAGGCATATAGCCTCTCGAAAAAAAGTAAAGGCGTCCCCGTGTTGTTCGGCAAGACTGTACTAGTCTTGTACTTGTGAGATGAGATGATCTAACCTAATGCTCTAATATCATGTTTTTCATGACCCAAAACAAGTAGTGAGTGACATCCACAATTAACCTCATAGGTGGGCGAACCAAGAAATTCAAACCCCCACATTTACCAACAATTCAACTATGAAAAACAGAAATTATGCGGAAGCTCCAAATCTTATTATTGTATTATTTCTAAAAACTATAAAGTGATCATATAAATAACATCTAATCTTGAAATATTATGTCTAAAAATATTGAAAGTACCGAAATAAGTAAATCAAATCATCCATGTTCGATATTTAAGGACATCATGACATAAATGAGAGAATCCAACATGAGCTAGAAATAATGGCTCACCCTTAACTCTGATGTCATGGATACTGAATAGAGCTGAGGGCGAGCCGAAGACCATATTACAGTTGTTGCACTCCACAAAAGAACAACAAAGAAAATAGAAGTAGAGGTCAGTACAAGGAACACATATGGAGTAGTTATCATTAGTCAACCCAAAATAAAAACAAATATATATTAAACAATAATATAAAATCAACTATAATACTTGGCAGGTGGCAAGAAACAAATAACACGAACTAGTGACAACAACACCATAGTAGGTACACAATCAATCACAATATCAAGCACACCTATGAGGACTAATTCCTCTACACCATACTCATTCTGAAAATGGGTTCTTTGTAATGGAGTATATAAATTTAATTCAATATTTCCTTTTGTTAATGTTGTCGTGTAGGATTGTGGCACTCCAATATCATATACCGTGTCGAAACGTGATACTCTGATCCAATAATACTGAGTCGGAACATGATACTTTAATCCAATAATACCATGTCAGAACATTTGTAACGACTCATTTGGTCATTTCGAGTAATAGAGATTTTATTTCATAAAATACTTCCGATATATTTTAAATGGATATTTTGGACTATTAATGACTACAATTATAGAATTAATGAGTTACTTTTAATAATTTATTTAGTTAGTGGTTAAAGAAATAACATTATAATTTATAGTGGGTTACTTTCACACTTTTATAATTATTCATTAATAATAAGGGTTCTTATCTTGAGTCATAAACACAAAAGTAACTTATCGATGGCGATACGATTGGCAGGAGACGGACGAGCTCCCCACATAGAAACTTCAATACTTGAATTTGTGTATTGCTAATATGTTAGAATGAACATATTATTTAAGTATTAATTATTAAATTATTCAATTGTGTTTAATCCGAATAAAAGTGTAGGACAACAACTAGTTGTATATATGTTGATTGTTTGCTGAGGCGAGAATGCATTATATTGTTACTTTATTAGATAGAAATTACAGGTGGGTACATATATTGTTACAATTGAAACATGGTACAATATTAAAATTGATTGGTTAAAGGGGAATTGTTTAATAATTAAAGTAATGTAAATTATTAGTAAAACAATAAGTGGATTACATGTGAAAAATTTACAAAATTGATTTATCATTGTTATTTTTGTGATTTGGAATGTATTTCATTTGTTTTGGTGTGATATTGGTTTCCCTTGGTCAGTTTATTTGGCAGGTTTATGTGTTGGCTGCCATTGGTATCATGACAGTGGTAGTTTTACTACCTTATAAACAAAAATTTCATATATTGAAATAGTTAATTAAATATAAGGTGTAGTTATTATAAGGTGTTGTACATGAAAGTTATGTAAATGGAGACTTAACCTTAGGTTTGAACTTTAGGAAATTGATTATAGAACTAGGAATTTTTTGGGTCTATGTAGATGTATAATATCATGAGTATTTATAGGATTCTTAACTTACAAACTATGCATATGAATTTGATAAATTGAAAAGTTTTGGAAGTATTGAGGAAAGGAAAAGCATTTGAGAAGTAGTTGGTTGACTTGGGTTCTTCGGTTGAGGTAGGTTATGGTTTATGCTATTTGATAGTAAACTATTAATAGTGATTGATATACATTAAATAATATTGTGAATTTTTTTATGTACTTGATTGTGTGGTTGTGTGGCTTGGTTGTGTGTTTTATGATTGGTCATAAATCATAAGACCGTGAAATTTATATTCTTGAACCCTCTTTATCAAAGTGATGCCTTGAATAAAGAAGGCTGGATGGAATATTATCAATGAATTGAAAGTGGTGATAATAAATGATAAATTAATAGTATAATTGGATCGGAGTGCCACCATCTGACACGGTATAATTAGATCGGAGTGTCACATTTCGACATGATACTCTTGGATCGGAGTGTCATGTTATGACACGATATTCTTGGATCGGAGTGTCACGTATCAACACGGTATTTTTGGATCGGAGTGTAACGTCCTTAAACTGTATAATTGGATCGGAGTGTCATGTTCCAACATTATAATATTAAAAGAAAAACATATTGAATTAAAGAATGAACTTAATCTCAAAGAACTCAATTTCCCAAATTGTTTGGTCAAAGGCATGAGTCCTCATGGATGATTTTGAAATTGTTGACTTGTTACATACTTACTCTAGTGTTGTTGACACTGGTTCATGTTTTTTGTTGCTTATCACCTTTTAAGTGCAATAGTTGAGTTCATACAATTATTCATTGTATATTAGTTTCTATTTTGAGTTGACCAATTATATCTACTCAGTACATGTTGCCCCTTACTGAGTCCTACTTGTGTTTTCCTTTGTTTACTTTTGTGTAGTGTTCTAAGTGTACCTGCAACTTTAACTTGCCTTTAGCTCTAGCAAGTCTTAAGTATATTAGGTTAAATTTTGAGCTACTCATTCAAGCTCATGTTGAATTCTCTCAGTCATAACATGATGTTCTTAGTTTGCGGGCATAAACTATTTTGTTTAATTATTTTGATTTCTTTAATATTCCTGGACATAGTATTGGATATTAGATTTGCTTGGAGTGATGACTTTCAGGTTTTGGGATGATATGTAATAAGATTAGAGGTTTATTTATTGGTTACTTTAATAAGACTTCAGCATAATGATTGTTATCCAAGGTCAACCACTTGATATAAGTTGGGCTTTGGATTCATTGGTTTTCCCACCTAGGAGGTTAAGTGTGGGTGCCCCTCACGATTAGATTCAGGTCGTAATTTGTGGAACGATATGGGTCTACCTTTACTTTTCTTCGAGAGGCCTTAAGACTTTAAGAAAACTTCATTCCTTCATTCGTTCATGTTATTACTTGAGTCCAATCGGTATCTAGGTAAAAATTTGTATATGACCTTCACTCTATTTCGTGTATGATTAGTATTAAAGTAGTAGAATTGGAACCACCAACACAACCAAGATAATAATCGTCCTTAAAAATAGATATGTTTAAACATTTCATTATAAACATGTAATTAGTAGTTACTGGTATGGTCTTTTTATTAAGTTTTTTTAAGTTGAACCCCTATTCTTCATGGATAGCCTTTTCTGTCTTCTTTATGAAGAAGTATATTCTCTAGATCTTAATGGATATGAGATAGATGGGGTGAAGCAAGATGACTTTTCCAAGGTAACAACATTCAAAAAGTTTGTAAGGAACGGCTAGGAAATATCATTAGTTAGAATAATATAGTTATTAAAGTTCTCATAAGATATATGATTGCTTAATGAATAATGAAATTTTGTTAAGTCAATTGATGGAAAAATATCTAATACGATTTTATAGATTAAGAGTATATATATATATAAAAGGAAGGTCATGATACAACAAATAAAATAATATAGATGATTACATGGCTACAGTTATTGTGTGTATTAGTTTTTTTATCGACCTGATCAAGAATAAATTTAATAATGTTTTGGGTCTTTTCAACGGATAGAAATTTGTTAGCTATTGGTGTACGATCTTCTTGATAGGTAAGATGTGTTCTCGTGATGGATTTATGAACTTTCAAGAAGTGATAACAGTGCTATGAAAAATGAATACGTCGATTGTCAAGTGTAAATACTATCTACTTCGGGAGTTGTCAGTTATAGGACGTATTTATAAAATGAGATTTTGTGTTGCATTCTCATTTGAGAAATCAACTAGATTGTTACTACAAATGCTTGTGTTAAGCTTTATTTTAAAGGAACGTTTTAGTGTGGATCTGTTGTAAAATTGTAATACATTTTGATTGAGAAATGTATCTTGAGAGTTCTTACTGAGGACTGTGATTTTCTCTTAAGCTTCAAAAGGTAGATTTATACTAGACTGACAAACATATAGGGAAAGAAAGTCCTTGTAATTATACTTGTGTGAATTAAAATGAAGATTTTTTTAGTAAGAAAATGCCTTTAAAAGTTAGTTAGTGCCTTAAATTTTATTGGTATACATAAGTTTAAGATGTCATGTCGAGGAAAAGGTTCACTTCTTGATGATGAAAAGGTCTGGCTAAGCATGATTGTAAAAAGAGAAAGTGATATATGACCTATATGATATATATTTGTTCTACTAGTATCGAAAATTCTCATTTATAATCAGTTTAGTGGCAACAAAGTCTTGAAAGTGTTTTACCGGTTGTGATATCAAATTCAAAATTTTCTTAAGAGTTTGACACTAGGACTAATCCTACTTGAAAAAAAATTGAAATTATTCTCTTTATTTGGTTTCCAATTCTATCAGGAAAAGAATTGGAATTGTAATCCTATTTGTAGTTGATTTTGACTTTGTAAGGAGAAGCACAATTGTATAAATAAAGGATGCTTTTACGAGAAAAATTGAATGACTCATTAGTATATTCCTTGAAAGACATTAGGACATAAGAGAGGTATTGAGAGAGAATCAACAAGAGAGAAGAGAATAGAAAAATATTTATTTTGCTGCATACCATTTCTCCGACCATGAATTTTCAAATCGTGCTTTTCAATTAACTAACTGTTGGTTCGAGCTAAGATTTGAACGACATGTTCATTGCATCATTGTGGTTGATTTGAACTGTGGAGATTGGATTCTCATGTCCAAAAGATTATTTTATTTTTCCCGAATTGCAGCTGTGTTGGGTGGTGCTTACATTAAAATTGTAGAGGCATTGTATTTATAGTGCATATTATGAGGTGTTTTAGTATAATATTTATTAAGAGAAATCATAATTTAATAATTGATGCTTTAGAATCTAGTAGAATTTGGCTTACATGGAGGTGAAAAAAAATCTTATTGGAGCATATTTGGGTTCAAGGACGCGTGGTTCTATCTATTTTTGTCTTGGTTAAGGTAATAGTGTCACATGTTATGAGATCAGTTAAACCTATTGGATAAAACTTAAGAAAGTAATGTACAAACATCAACTCAAGTGGGATGATAAGTTCTATTGTAGTGTTGAATTTATTAATGAGTATGGTTAAATTTTTAGTGATGAATATTGTAAGATCAATGAACAGACGATCAATGATAAGTTAAGATATAGAAATTCATAAAAGTCTTCAAAGTATAAGTAGTTGTAGATATATAAGGGCATTGGATTACATAGTTTGATTTACAATTCAATGTTTTTCTTTTTCATTATAAGTTTGCATTTCTAGTGATATGTCTTATCAAAATATGAGTTTGTAAGGTAATAAAGAATTGATTGCATAGATTATTGAGAATGTGAAAGAACTTACACATGATTAGAGTCATAAAGTTTGGTAGTTTTGATTGTTAAAGGATATAAGGTAGAGTTTCCCTAAGAGTTTTGAAAGTGTGAACTAAAACGTCACGGGTTATTGGTAAAAAGATGAGATCGGTAAGCGAGCTAGATAAACAAAAGACATAAATATTGAAGAGCCGAGATATTTAGAATCTCCTATCATGTGTAAAATGTTAGAAAGGTAAAGTAATCAAACCTCTCATATAGACCCCATACATCAAAGTTGAATGTTGTATGAATTTTCTCTTATAACCTTAAAATGACTATAAAGTGTAGACTGGTTTGACATAAACTTACTAGGAGTTTATCATTTACTTTTACAAGGACTAATTTTGGTTTGGATGACAAATGCTAAGGTATGAAAAATTTAGTCTTAACGTGGTATTAAATTGCTCAAATTATGATGGATGACTTAATAATTATGTATAAGGTGAGATCGAATTTTACATGGTCATTAATAATTTAGAGTTGGATTAATATTGCCCTATTGATGGGACTACATAGAATGTAAGATGTGTTTCATACACATTTAATGATGAATAGAAGTTATGAGCTTATAGTATATAAAATAATTTTAGTGATCAAGAATTTCCCTAAGTGTTGACTTTAGAGGATATGGGGATCGATAAATCAAGTATATGTGTGTAATCATAATAGGGACTAAATTGGTGATTCTGGATAGTAATAAAATCAAAGAGAGAGTCAAATGAATGAAAATATTTATATTGGCACCATGAAAAGAGTGTTGTAGAGTTATTTGACCTTGGTTATGTACATTCTTATGTGACCAACTACTTCATTCTGGGCGTGGTTTAGAGTAGGATTCATTTTCTACGTTAGTGTGTGCTTTTTCTTCTATGGGTGAGTCTCTAGTAGTGGATGGGTATACCGATTCTATGATTGTGCTCATGGTAAGGTGACATCCTTGATTAAACCTACTCATTTAAATTATGGAAGATTTGGTGTTGTTTGGAATTAGTTGAAGAATACTAGTAATTCTGCACACACCTTTACTTGTGAGAATTTATAGGGTAGCTACAATAAAAATGAATTTTTTTTGATAGGCTTAAGGTCTATCTCATCATTATTATCATGTTTCGGCTTTGTGTGATTGAATGTCTGAACCATTGAGTCTACTTTTGTCATCCTTAAGGTTTGGTTATAATAACTACTAATCTAGCATTTTGACAATGTAGTTAGAGGTTATGTATGCTTGGGTGTATCACTTGATGGGTAGTTACTTGGTCATCTTCTTCATTGGGTTAGATAAGTTTGGTTCTCCCTTGATGAGTACCCTATGTTTAAAGATTAAATTTTTATAACTCAATCTCATGAAAAATTTATGTTGTGAGAAGACAATATTGATAAGATCTATGATGGTGTATACAATATGAGTGTGTGATAGTTGTTTCAAGTTCACTACTGATTATAACTCGTATTGATTTTGAGATTTTATCATGGTTATGTGAGAGAAGATTCCACCATATGTTTGTGCCTAGGTCCTTGAGAACATGTTGAGGTTTAAATAATATTATTTTTGGTGGTTATTGAAAATAGTTTTGTTGTTAGTCGAGTTTACATATAATAATAGTTATCATTCAAGTATTGAGATGACCCCATTTGAGGCATTGTATGGGAGGAGGTGTATCTCTCCAATTGGTTGGTTTGATACTTTTGATATGAGACCTTGGGTACTAATATTTTGAGGAATTGTTAATACAACAACACTTTCTTACCCTTACCTTCTTTTGATCGTACGAGGACGAATGATGGGGTAAATTGGTATCTAATGTAACGACTCATTTGGTCATTACGAGTAATAGAGATTTTAGTTCATAAAATACTAACGATATATTCTAAATGGATATTTTGGACATTTAATGACCACAATTATAGAATTAATGGGGTACTTTTAATAATTTATTTAGTTGGTGGTTAAAGAAATAACATTATAATTTATAGTGGGTTACTTTAACACTTTTATAATTATTTACTAATAATCAGGGTTCCTATCTTGAGTCATAAACTCAAAAGGAGCTTAGCGATGGCGACACGATTGGCAGGAGGGGGACGAGCTCACAACGTAGAAACTTCAATACTTTGAATTTGTGTATTGCTAATATGTTAGAATGAACATATTATTTAAATATTAAGTATCAAAGTAGTCAATTATATTTAATCCCTATAAAAGTGTGGGAAACTAACTAGTTTTACATATGTTAATTGATTGTTTAGGCGAGAATGCATTATATTCCTATTTTGTTAGATAGAAATTACAGGAGGGTACATATATTGTTACAATTGAAACGTGGGACAATATTCAAATTGATTGGTTGAAGGGGAATTGTTCAATGATTAATGTAAAATTTGCAAAATTGAATTATCATTGTTATTTTTGTGATTTGGAATGGATTTCATTGGTTTTGGTGTGATATTGGTTTACTTTGGTCAGTTTATTTGGCAGGTTCATGTGTTGGCTGCCACTGTTATCATGATAGTGGTAGCTTTACCACCTTTTAAATTTTTTTTGATATATTGAAATAGTTAATTAAATATAAGGTGTAGTACAAACTATGCATATTCACTTGATAGATTTGAAAGGTTCGGAAGCATTAAGTAATGGAAAAGCATTGGAGAAGTAGTTGGTTGACTTTGGTTCTTCGGTTAAGGTAGATTGTGAATTATGCTATTTAATGGTAAACTCTTAATAGTGATTGATATGCATTGAATAATATTGTGAATTTTTCTATGTACTTGATTGTGTGGTTGTGGCTTGGTTGTGTTTTTCGTGATTAGTCTGAAATTCAGAGACCTTGGAATTTATATTCTTTAACCCTCTTTATCGAAGTGATGCCTTGAATAAAAAAGGATGGTTGAAATATTTATTAATAAATTGAATGTGGTTATAATAAATGATAAATTATTAGTATAATTGGATTGGAGTTCCACAATCTGACATGGTATAGTTGGATCCGAGTGTCACGTTTCGACATGATATTATTGGATCGGAGTGTCATGTTCCGACATGATATTCTTGAATCGGAGTGTCACGTACCGACATGGTACTTTTGGATTGGAGTGTCTCGTCCCTTCACAGTATAATTGGATCGGAGTGTCACGTTTCGACATGAAAATATTAAAAGAAAAACATATTGAATTAACTGAATGTACTCAATCTCAAAGAATTCAATTTCCCAAATAGTTTGGTTGGAGGCATGAGTCCTCATGGATGATTTTGAAATTGTTGACTTATTACATACTTACTCCAGAGTTGGTGACACTAGTTCATGTTGTTTGTTGCATATCACCTGTTAAGTGTTGTAGTTTAGTTCATACTATAATTCATTGTATATTAGTTTCTATTTTGAGTTGACCAATGATACCTACTCAGTACATGTTGACCCATACTAAGCCCAACTTGTGTTTTCCTTTGTGTACTTTTGTGTAGTGTATTGAGTGTACCTGCAACTTTCACTCGCCTTCAGCTCTAGCCAATCTCAAGTATACCAGGTTCCAGGTTTAGATACTCATTCAAGCTCGTGTTTGATTCTGTCGGTCATAACATGATGTCCTTAGTTTGCGGGCATAAACTATTTTGTTTAGTTATTTTGATTTCTTTAATATTCTTAGACTTACTATTGGAGATTAGATGTCGTTGAGGTGACGACTTTCAGGTTTTTGGGCTGATATGTAATAGGATAAGAAGGTTATTTTATTGGTTACTTTAATAAGACTTCCACATAATGATTGTTATCCGTGGTCGAACACTTGATATAAGTTGGGCTTAGGATTCCTTTGTTCTCCCACCCAGGAGGTTACGTGTGGGTGCCACTCACGATTAGATTCAGGTCGTAACAACATCATACTCCGATCCAATTATCTCATTAATTTATTTTATCAAGCCTTCTTTATTTTTTTTCAAGGTGTCATTTTACTATAGAGGATTCAAGATTATAAATTCAATAGTCTCAATATTTTAGGCCAACCACAAACCGCCCAACCAAGATATACAACTACACAATTAAGTACATAGTAAACTTCACAAAATCACTCAATACATATCAATCGGTATTGAGTGTTTATCTATCAAATAGAAATAAACTATAACCAACCTACACCTAAAAATCGAAGCCAAGCAAACTATTTCGCCAATGTTTTTCCCTTCCTCAATGCTTCTAAACATTTCCAATCTATAAAGTATATATGCACAATTTATAAGTTAGGGAGTCTATAAACACTCAATTTATTCTATATTTAGCCTAAACAAAAAAATTCACCTAATTCTATAATCAATTATCTAAAGTTCAAACTTAAGGATAAGTCTAAATTCCTTTAATTAGAATAACTTCAATGAAATTTAAATAATTTGATACATTTAATAATTAATTGCCGATTTCCGTAAATAAAAACTTAAACTATAATGTGATTACTAAATAATTTACTTAAGGATTAACATTAGTGGAATACTGTGAATAATTGACAAATATCATATTCTAATATTTCACTGTATTGTCCAAATCATTGTCCAATGATAGGGTAATCATTGTAATAATTGGCATGAGAGTCATTCTATATTTTATCTGAATCTGAAAATTCATGTCTAAGGTTAAGTCATAATTTTTCCAAACACTACACCCTTAATAGATTTCATATAATATAATCCACTCAATATTTAATTACCTACCCTAATTGTAACAACCCGTGTAGTCGGTTTGGGAACTAGAAAATTTTATGTTAGAAAATACTTTCTGATAGGTTTAAGTGGGTGTTTTGGACAATTCATAATTATAATTATGAAATTAGTGGGGTAGTTTTACTGATTTATTTAGTTAATGGTTAAGAAATAATATTATAATTAATAGTGGGTCACTTTTATCACTATTATAATTATATGAGTATAATAATTAGGGTAACAGATAATCTGTAGAAGAAAAGAAAAGAGCAAAAAAGAAGAACAGTGAGAAAGACGGCTTACCTGTGCAGCTACATTAAAGATTAAGCGTGGATTCGTTTAGCGGTAAGTTTCTTTATAAATTCGTAACATGCAGATTGGTGGAAAGAATATATTAGTTCTTGTAAAACTATAAATATTCAGGTGTATGCTAAATTGCTACGAGATAGGTTGAAGTACAAATTGTTGATTGAAAAAGTTAGGCAGCCATTAATCATTAATGTGTAAACAAATTGGAAGATTAAGGTATGGATGTGCATGTGGAAAAGCTTACTGCCACTGGGTTGTCACCACTAACTTAAAATTTTAGACATTAAAATATTTTATACCTTATTATTTGTTATAATTTTATATATTGAACTATGAAATTAATTATGGTTGGATAAGAAGGTTTAGGTGAGAAGAATTGCTAAGTTGTAAAATCGGGTTAGACGTTTTGCCACTAGGGTTCGAAACCAGTGCTTAATATTGAATTAAACTGCGTATCATCCATTTATAAATTGAGTTTAGTATATTAAAATAGGTAGTTAAATATTAGGTGTATGAAATTATTTATATTTCATTAAAGTTATGTTAATTAGGGGAACTAAGACCTACCCTTAGTTTGAACTTTAGGAATTTGATTTTATAATTAGGTGAGTTTTTGGGTCTAGGCTAAATATAAAATAATCTGAGGGTTTATAGACTCGTTAACTTACAAGTTGTACATATATATACTTGATAGATTGGAAATGTTCAGAGGCAATAAGGAAATGAAAGGCATTGGAGAAGTAGTTACTTGACTTCAATTCTTCGGTGGAGGTAGGTTATGGTTTATGCTATTTGATAGTAAACTCTTAATAGTGATTGATATGCCTTGAATGATATTGTGAAGTTCTCTATGTACTTGACTGTGTGATTGTGTGATTTGGTTGTGTGGTTTGTGATTGGTCTGAAATCCTGAGACCATAGAATTTATATTCTCTAATCCTATCTATCGAAGTGATACCTTGAATAAAGAAGTCTTGATGAAAATAATATAACAATGAATTGAAAGTGGTGATAATAAAAGATAAATTAATAGTATAATTTGATCGGAGTGTCACGTTCCGACACGGTATTTTTGGATCGGAGTGTCACGTTCCGACATGATATTCTTGGATCGGAGTGTCACGTTCCGACACGGTATTTTTGAATCGGAGTGTCACGTTCCGACACGGTATTTTTGGATCGGAGTGTCACGTTCCGACACGGTATTCTTGGATCGGAGTGTCATGTTCCGACACGGTATTTTTGAATAGGAGTGTCACGTTCGACACGATAATATTAAAGGAAAAATATGTTGAATTAATGGAAGATAATCAATCTCAAAGAACTCAACTCCCAAAATGGTTTGGTTTGGAGCCATGAGTCCTCATGTGTGATCTTGATACCGTTCACTTAATACATGCTTACTTTATTGTTATTGACACTTGTTCATGTAGTATGTTGCTTATCACATGTTAAGTGCTATATTTGAGTTGATACTATTATTCTTTGTATATTAGTTACTATTTTGGGTTGACCGATGATACTTACTCAATACATGTTGCCTCGTACTGAGTCCTACTTGTTTTCTTCTTTGTTTTCCTTTTATGAAATGCAGCGAGTGTATCTATGACTTCTGATTTCCCTCAGCTCTAGCCAGCCTCCTGCATATCAAGTTACAGGGTGAGCTATTCATTCAAGCTCATGTTGGATTCTCTCGGTCACGACATGATGTCCTATACTTTCGGACACACACCATGTTATTTTTTATTTTAGTGTATTCGATATTCTTAGACTTAGTATTGGAGATTAGATGTGCTTGATGTGATGACTATTAGATTTTGAGATGATAAGTATTAAACTTTAGAAACTTATTTAAATTGGTTTCTTAGTATCTTTTGGAGCTTCCGCGTTATTTATATCATTTATAGTTGAACTATTGGTATATGTTGGGGTTTAGATGTGTTGGTTCGCCCACCTAAGGAGGTAAGTGTGGGTGCCATTCACGACCCGTTTTGGGTAGTGACAAACTTGGTATCAGAGCGTTAGGTTCGTTGATCTCATCACACAAGGACAAGTCTAGTAGAGTCTTGCGGAACAGTAAGGGGACGCCTTTAATTTTCTTCGAGAAGCTATAGGACTTTAGGAAAGATCATTTCTTTCTTTCTTTCGTTACTACTTGAATCCAATTGGTATCTAGGTGATACAAATTGGTATCTGAACTTCTTCACTCTATTTCAAATATGGGTACTACTAGAGTATTTGAAGTTGAAATAGTACCAACAGAAAAAAATAATGTCCTTAGAAATAGATATATTTTCTCGATCGAAAAATGTAGTAGTAGTCTCATGTCCAGTGTCGATTAATAAAGACACTACTTTGACTTCATAGAGTGAGGGTATATTCAAGAAAGTCATCGATACTTAATTGGTTAAAGTTAGGAAGTGTGTTATTTTTTTATTGAATTGATCTAAGAAGTAAAACAATTTGTTTGGTCTAGAGAGAGAACATATTCGATAATGTTTTGCAATTATTCAATGGGTAGAAATATGTGGGCTATTTGGGTACGATATTATGGACATGTATGATGTGTTCTAGTAAGGTATCTAATGGTCTTTCACGGTGTCGTATTACTAGGGTTATGTGGAAAGAGGTACGTCGATTGTCCAGTATGAATACTAATTACTAAAGAAGTTACAAGTTATATGACACGGTCAGATAATAAGATTTAGTGTTGCATTCACATTTGAGAAACCAACTTGTTCATTACTACACGAACTTAGATTGAGCATTATTTTGAAGGAAAATAGTGGTTGAGCATTATTTTAAAGAAAATCTTTAGTGGTGGACCTTTGGTACAAATATTAAAACAACTTAAACTGTGCAATGTATCTTGAGGGTTTTGAGTGAGGACTGGTGGTTTTATCTTAAGCTTTAGAAGGTAGATTGATATTAGCATGACAGACTTATAGGGAAAGAAAATCCTAGTGGGTATAGTTTGGGTGAAGTAAAATGAAGATTTTAGTAAGAAAATGAATATAAAATTTATTAGTCCCTTCATTTTGATTACTAAATTTGAGTTTAAGGTGTCATGTCGAGGAAAAAAAATTGACTTTATGGTGATGAAAAGGGCTTACAAATACATGATGGGGATAGGAGTAAGTGATGGATGGTGACGGAGATGCAAATTATAGAATACAAATTATTGGTCAAATAAATTTTGTATGGTGATAAAAACTTGTGAGTATCTAAGGTTGATATTTGTACTATTTAGTGAGTAATGTTGTATGATAAATTTTAGTAGATTTAGGCACACTCGAATATAATTTAAAGGAGCTGGAATTATAACTAAAATAAGATAAAACTTGTGGGATGTGTACACTTAAGAAAAATAAGTGAGAGCAGAATTATTTTTTCTGTTTGTAAGAACTAAAAATGTATCTACGAAGGGATCGAGAATTGGGTTAAAAATTGCATGATTTCATCTGTTTTGTTTTGGTTAAGGTAATAGCATAACAGATTAATCAGCTTGGTTAAAATCTATTGAATAGAACTTAAGAGAGGTGTGTACAGACGTTCAACTTGAGTGAGATAATAGGTTCTGTTGTACTGTTGAATTTAGAAATGAGTAGGGTTGGATTTTTAGTGAAGCATGTGGTATGGTTGGTGGAGAGGCAATCAATGATAAGCTAAGATAAGGTGATTCGTAAAAATCTTCAAAGTATAAGCAAATGTAGATAATTAAGGGCATTATGTTACACAGTTGGACTTATAATTCAAATTCTTTTTTTTGTTATAAGTCTGAATTTCTGGTGGTATATTTTGTCAAGGTATGAATTAGTAAGATGAGAAATGATTGATTGCATCGTTATTGAGCACGTGAAAGAATTTATGCATGGTTTGGACCATAAAGTTGTTACTTTTTATTGTTAAAGGAACTAAGGAAGGGTTTACCCTCAGAGTTTTGATTTAGAGTATGAAGTAAAATGTCATGGATTATTAGTAAGACATGAGATTGGTAAGCAAGCTAGATAAACAAGAGTTTGATATATTGAAGGAGTGAGATATTTAGAATTTTCACCATGAAAAGAATATAAGAAGAGTGAAAGAATAAGACCTCTCGTATAAATCCATGAGGTGTAGTTGATGGTTTTTTTAATTTTTGTCTATGATTGTGAGATGTGAACTAGTTCGGTACAGACTTACTAAGAGTTTGTCATCGACTTCTATAAAAAAAGATTTTTGGTTTAGGTGACAAACAATGAGGTGCAAAAAATTTAGTATTTTACATTGGGGTTAGATTGCTCAAATTAGGATAGAAGACTTAAGAATGATGTAAAAGGTGAGATGTAATTCTACATGGTTATTAAGAATTTAGAGTTGGATTAATATTACCCTATTAATGGGACTACATAGAATGTAAGATGTGTTACATAGATATTTGATGGTTAATAGAGATTATGAGCTTATTGTATACAAAATAAATTGAGTGATAAAGAATTTCTCTAAGTTTTAACTTCAGTTGATATGGAGTTCCATAAATCAAGTATATGTGTGTAATCATAATAGGGACTAAATTTGTGATTCTGGATAATAATAAAATCAAAGAGATAGAGTCAAATGAATGAAAATATTTATATGGTCACCATGAAAGGAGTATCTAGACTTATTTGACCTAGGTTAGGTATATTCTTATGTGACCACTTTCTTCGTATTGGACATTATTTAGTAGTATGATTCACTACTTATACTACGCGTGTTTTCACAACTATGGGTTGATTTCTAGTGGTGAATCGGATGTAAATATCCTCTTGTGTCCTCTTGACAGGGTAGGATCCTTAGGCAAACATGGTATTTTAGTTATGATGGAATTGGTATTGTTTGGGATAGCTAAAGTATATCAGTAGTTCTATACGCACAAGCATGCTTATGAGAATCTATGTAAGAGTTGCTATGAAGAGTTACAATTGCCTATGAGTAATGTTAGAGGTTCTGCATTTTGAAGTGTATTTCTTGTTGGTAAATACATGATATTATTATTCCTTGCGATAGATATGTTGATTCTCCCTTGATGAGTAATCGATGTCTAAAGCTAATATTTTCATCACTTAAGCTTGTGATGAGATTGTGTTGTGAAAAGAAAATCCTGATAACATCTGTCATGTTTTTTACATTACGAGTGTGGTAGTTGGTTAAAGTCCACTTCAGGTTGTAGCCACATTTGAATCAAAATTTTATTGTGGTTATGTTAGATATTTGTTCAGATGGTGGTGTCAAGGTGTAGTTGGAGAATAGATTAATTGAAAAGTCCATTATTAGAAATAGTTTTGTTGTTAGATGAGTTTACATACAATAATAAATATCCCTAGAGTAATGAGATGGACCCATTTAAAGCATTGTATGGGAGGAGGTGTAGATCTTCAATTGATTGGTTTAATTTTTTTGATATAAGACCACGGGTACTACAATTTTGAATGATTTTTTGTTGGGAGGAGGTGTAGATCTTCAATTGATTGGTTTAATTTTTTTGATATAAGACCACGGGTACTACAATTTTGAATGATTTTTTGAGACAACTACCCTTTCTTGCCTTGCCTTCCTTTGATCGTTCGAGGACGAACGATGGGTAAATTGGTATCTATTGTAATAACCCGTGTAGTCGGTTTGGACAGTAGAAATTCTTATGTTAGAAAATACTTTCTGTTAGATTTAAGTGGGTGTCTTGGACAATTCATAATTATAATTATGAAATTAGTGGGGTAGTTTTACTAATTTATTTAGTTAATGGTTAATAAATAATATTATAACTAATAGTGTGTCACTTTTATCACTATTATAATTGTATGAGTATAATAATTAGGGTAACAAATAATCTATAGAAGAAAAGAAAAGAGGAAAAAAGAAGAACAGTGAGAAAGACGGCTTACCTGTGCAGCTACATTAAAGATTAAGCGTGGATTCGTTTAGCAGTAAGTTTCTTTATAAATTTGTAACATGTAGATTGGTGGAAAGAATATATTAGTTCTTGTAAAACAATAAATGTTCAGGTGTATGCTAAATTGCTACGAGAAAGTTTTAAGTACAAATTATTGATTGAAAAAGTTAAACAACCATTAATCATTAATGTGCAAACAAATTGGAAGATTAAGGTATGGATTGTAACAATCTGTTTAGTCGTTTTGAGCAGTAGAGTTTATTTCTGGTAACAGTTGTCGGGGTCGACGGATACCATGACGGACCGTCAATCGGTACGACGGACCGTCGAGGGGGGTCTCGTTCCAAAAAACATAGACTCTGGAAATTTTGGTACTGAGATAGACTCTCTGAACTTCACGACAGAATGGAAGGACGGACCGTCACAGTCATGACGGACCGTCACAGGCTGCGTAACCTTGACTGGGTCGGATTTCTTTTAAAAGTTTTTAACGGGTGTTTTGGACTATTCCTCTTATGATTATAAAGTTAGTGGTTTAATGTTAATAATTCAATTACTTGAGGGTTAAAGGAGATAACTTTGAAATAAATAGTGGGTTACTTTTACCATCTTTTATACTTAATTAAATGATAATTAGGGTAAAAGAAAAGAGTTCGAATAAGGAAAAATAGAAAGAGCAAAGAAAAGAAGGGAGAAACGAACGAGAGAAAGAGAAGAACGCAGAGGAAAGCAAAGGTTTTGGGGGATAGCTTGCTTGATCATGATCATTCAGTGGAGGTAGGTTATGGTTTTCTACTAATTCGTAGTAAACTCTTAATAGCGAATGATATGTATTGGGTAGTATTGTAAAGTCTTCTATATGCTTAATTGTGTGCTTGCATGATGTTATTATGTAATTGTAATGGATTTGAAAGATGAGACTGTGAATTTTAAACCTTAAATCCACTTTGTTAATAATGATGCCTTGGTATAAAAGAAGGCTTGATGAATATAAAAGAACGAGATTAGGGGATCGGGTGTCATGAATCGACACGTAGAATTAGGGGATCGGAGTGTCACGTACCGACACCAGGAATTAAGGGATCGGGTGTCACGAACTGACACGTAGTAGTAGGGGATCGAAGTGTCACGTTCCGACACCAGGATAATAAAGAGATGGAATATTTAGGGGATCAGAGTGTCACGTTCCGACACCAGGATGATAAAGAGAATGAATCTTGAATTATGTTAATATACTCAAATTTAATGAACCTATTTTCCAAGTGAGTATGGTGTGGAAGCTTGTGACCTCATAGGTGTGCTTGGGTTGTGGCCAAAGGTTATGGTACTTGTTGTTGTCAACAATTGAGTATGGTAGTCGATTTTATGTTATTATCTTATATATATTGGTTTCTATTTTGAGTTGGCCGATGATATCAACTAAGTACTTGTGCCTTGTACTGACCCCTACTTGTAATTTTCTTCTTTGTTATTTGTGGAGTGCAGCAAACGTTCCATCGTCTTCAACTCGTCCTCAACTCTAGCCAGTCTTCATCACGTCAGATTTCAGGGTGAGCTATTGTTCCTAGCTCAGACTGGATTCTCTCTCATTCATGTCTTGATGTCCTTGAAGTTCTGACATGGACCATTTGTTTACTTATTTTAGCTTCCTAGATACTCTTAGATTTAGTAATTTGAGGATAGAATGTTATTGTGGTGATGACTTCCAGTTTTTGTGGATAATAATTGATAAATTTTAGAAGTTATTTATTGATTTCGTTAATGAGTTTTAAGTCTTCCGCATTAAATTCTATTTATTATGGTTGAAATGTTGGGGTTTAGATTAGTTGGTTCGCTCACATAGGAGGGTAAGTGTGAGTGCCACTAGCGGCTCGTTTGGGTCGTGACAACCTTGGTATCAGAGCATTAGGTTCGTTGGTCTCATCACACAAGAACGAGTCTAGTAGAGTCTTGAGGAACGGTAAGGGGACGCCTTTACTTTTCTTTGAGAGGCTATAGGACTTTAGGAAAATTCCATTCTTTCTTTCTTTCGTGCTATTACTTGGATCCACTTGGTATCTAGGTGATACAAATTGGTATCTGACCATCTTCACTCTATTTCGCAGATGGTTAGAACTAGAGCAACAACCGTGCCAACACCAACACTGGCAAGACAGGATGCGTCTGAGCCAGCAACTGGGGCTGTAGCTCGAAGAGGAGCAGTGGCAAGAGGCCATGGTAGAGGTTGCGGGAGGACGTCCTCTAGAGGAAAAGGACAAGCACCTGGCCCAGCTAGTACTAGGGCGGTGACTCCTCCACCGCTTGAGGAAGTATTAAGAGAGGGTGAGGAAGGGGAGAATGAACAAGTGCAAAATGAGGAATTACCACCCCAACCTACCCTAGAGATGATTAACCAGGTTCTTGCTTATCTTAGCGGGTTATCCGATCAAGGCCAAACGCCTCCTGTGTTTTCTGCACCAGCACCTCAGGTTCCGGGAGTACAACATGCAGCTGCTGTGGCTCCCCGCATGGATGCCTCATTGGAAATAGGCACGTTTCCTCGATTGACTACAGGGCCAATAATGACGTGTGATCAGCACGAACTTTTAATTAAGTTCTTGAAATTGAAACCTCCAGTCTTCAAGGGTGCTGAATCTAAGGATGCCTATGATTTTCTGGTTGATTGTCATGAGCTGCTACATTAGATGGGCATAGTGGAACGATTCGGTGTTGAGCTTGTAACCTATCAGTTTCAGGGAAATGCCAAAATGTGGTGGTGATCGTATGTTGAGTGCCAACCAGCACAGGCACCACCTATGACTTGGGCATCATTCTCTAGCTTGTTTATGGAGAAGTATATACCTCGGACTTTGAGGGATAGGAAGAGAGATGAGTTCTTGATCCTAGAGCAAGGTAGGATGTCGGTTACTGCTTATGAGGCTAAGTTTCGTGCATTATTCAGGTATGCCACCCAGCTTTGCTTCAGTCCACAAGAGCGGATTCGCCGTTTTGTGGAGGGATTGAGGTCAAATTTGCATATTCCAGCCTTACAGGTAGCTACTGCAGCAAAATCCTTTCAGGAAGTGGTAGATTTTGTGATAGAAGTGGAGGGAGTGAAGCCAGAAGACTTCACCATGGCATCAACACCTAAGAAGTTTCTTAAGGGAGGTGAGTTTTGTGGGTCCTACTCCATAGGGCAGAGTTCAGGAGGTTACCCAGCCCGACCTATTGAGTCTACACTGCAGGCTGTAGCTGGGGGTCCACCGCAGACCCGTCAACACTTCTCTAAGTTTGGGGGTTATCCCAAGACTCTGTCGTTCTCATAGAGACCTATGTTTGAACCTAGAGAGTGTTATGGATGTGGGGAGACTGGACATATTAGGAGGTATTGTCCAAAACAGAGTTACAGACCCCCACTAGTCAGAGGTAGAGGTGGTCATGGAAGAGGCCGCTATTCTGGAGGACGGGGTGGCCAAAGTAATGGAGGTCATCAAATCAACCGGGGTGGCGGGCAAACTGAAACTACTGCAGCGCAACATGCTAGGGGCAGCGGGCAGACAGGTCATAGGACCCATTGTTATGCTTTCCCTGGGAGGTCTGAAGCGGAGACATCTGATGTTGTTATCACAGGTAATCTTTTGGTTTGTGATTGCATGGCTTCTGTATTGTTTGATGCTGGATCCACATTTTCATATGTATCTTCCTCATTTGCTACTGGTTTTGATTTACATTCTGATTTGCTTGACATGCCTATTCGTGTTTCTACTCCGGTGGGTGAGTCTGTGATACTTGAAAAGGTGTATAGGTCTTGTCTTGTGACTTTTGTGGGGAGCAATACTGATGTAGACTTGGTTATCTTAGAAATGGTTGATTTCAATGTAATTTTGGGTATGACTTTGCTTTCTCCAAATTTTGCAATCTTAGATTGTAATGCTAAAACTGTAACGTTGGCCAAGCCTGGGACACATCCGTTAGTGTGGGAGGGTGACTACACTTCCACTCCAATTCGTATCATCTCCTTTCTTTGTGCTAAGAGAATGGTTAGTAAAGGGTGTTTAGCTTTCTTGTCACACCTCAGGGATGATACTACCAAAGTACCTTCAATTTAGTTGGTTTCGATAGTCCATGAGTTTTTAGATGTGTTTCCTGCAGACCTTCTTGGTGTGGCACCGGATAGGGATATTGACTTTTGCATTGATCTGGAGTCGGGTACTCGCCCCATTTCCATACCCCCTTATAGAATGGCTCCCGCTGAGTTAAGAGAGTTAAAGTCCCAACTTCAAGAGTTGTTAAGCAAAGGCTGCATTAGACCAAGCGCTTCCCCTTGGGGTGCTACTGTTTTGTTTGTGAAAAAGAAGGATGGAAGTTTTCGGATGTGCATAGAATACAGATAACTAAATAAGGTAACTATTAAGAACAAATATCCTTTTCCTCGCATCGATGATTTGTTCGATCAGTTACAAGGTTCTTGTACCTTCTCAAAAATCTATTTGAGATCTGGTTATCATCAATTGAAAAAACGGGCAACGGATGTGTCAAAGACTGCTTTTCGGACCAGGTATGGACATTATGAGTTCTTAGTTATATCTTTTGGGCTTACGAATGCCCCTGCTGCTTTAATGAGTTTGATGAACGGGATTTTTAAGTCACATCTGGATCTCTTTGTCATAGTATTCATTGATGATATACTGGTATACTCAAAGACCAAGAAAGAACATGAGGAACACTTGAGAATTGTATTGGAAATGTTGAGGGAGAAAAAGTTTTATGCAAAATTCTCCAAGTGTGAGTTTTTGCTAGATTCAGTGTCCTTCTTGGGGCATGTGGTTTCTAAGGATGGAGTGATGGTGGATCCTTCTAAGATTGAAGCAGTGAAGAGTTGGGTAAGACTTACTAATGTTACAGAGCTTAGGAGCTTCGTTGGTTTAGCTAGCTACTACCGTCGATTTGTCAAGGGATTTTCTTCTGTTGCATCCCAATTGACAAATTTGACTAAGCAGAGTGTTCCATTTGTATTGTCGGACGAGTGTGAAGAAAGCTTTCAGAAACTCAAGACCTTGTTGACTACTGCACCAATTCTTACCCTGCCAGTGGAAGGTAAGAATTTCATTGTTTATTGTGATGCTTTCTATTCCCGTTTGGGTGCAGTGCTTATGCAAGAGAAGAATGTAATTGCTTATGCCTCGAGACAATTAAAGGTGCATGAACATAATTATCTGACCCATGATTTGGAGTTTGCTGCAGTAGTGTTTGCATTAAATCAATGGAGACATTATCTATATGGAGTTAAGTGTGAAGTCTATACGGATCATCGTAGTTTATAGTATGTCTTTACTCAGAAAGATTAGAATTTAAGATAGAGGAGGTGGATGGAACTACTGAAGGACTATGATATCACTATTTTGTATCATCCGGGAAGAGCAAATATTGTGGCATATGCTTTAAGTAGAAAGGCAGGGAGCATGGGAAGTCTAGCTCACTTGCAGGTTTCTAGATGCCCATTGGCTAGAGAGGTTCAGACTCTGGCTAATGACTTTATGAGGCCACAAGTACTAGAGAGGGGAGGATTTTTGGCATGTGTGGAGGCAAGATCTTTCTTTCTTGACAAGATTAAGGGAAAGTAGTTTACTAATGAGAAACTGATCTGGATTCGAGATAAGGTATTGCGAGGAGAGGCTAAAGAAGCAAAAATCGATGAAGAAGGTGTTTTGAGGATAAAGGGAAGGGTATGTGTACCCCGCGTCGATGATTTGATTCACACTATTCTTACAGAGGCTCATAGTTCAAGGTATTCTATACATCCTGGTGCAACCAAGATGTATCGTGACCTAATGCAACATTTTTGGTGGAGTAGAATGAAGCGTGACATTGTTGATTTCGTTACTCAATGCCCGAATGGTCAGCATGTAAAGTATGAACAGCAAAGGCCTGGACGGACACTTCAGAGAATGCCCATTCCTGAATGGAAGTGGGAGAGAATTGCAATGGACTTCGTGGTTGGCCTTCCAAAGACAATGGGTAAGTATGACTCCATTTGTGTAATTGTTGACAGATTGACTAAGTCTGCTCATTGCATTCCGGTCAAGGTGACTTACAATGCAGAGAAGTTAGCCAAACTTTATATCTCAGAAATTGTTCGATTGCATGGAGTTCCACTCTCCATCATATCAGATAAAGTTACGCAGTTTACTTCTATGTTTTGGAAAACATTGCATGCTGAATTAGGTACTAGGTTGGATCTTAGTACTGCATTTCACCCTCAGACTGATGGTCAGTCTGAGCGAACGATTGAGGTTTTGGAGGATATGCTTCGTGCATGTGTGATAGAGTTTGGTGGTCATTGGTATAACTTCTTACCCTTAGCAGAGTTCTCATACAACAATAGCTATCACTCAAGTATTGATATGGCCCCATTTGAGGCACTGTATGGGAGAAGATGTAGGTCTCCCTTTGGGTGGTTTGATGCATTTGAGGTTACACCTTGGGGTACTGACCTTCTGAGGGAATCGTTAGATAAAGTGAAATGCATTCAGGAAAATCTTCTAGCGGCTCAAAGTAGGCAGAAAGAATATGCAGATCGAAAGGTTAGAGACTTGGAGTTTATGGAGGGTGAACAAGTCTTGCTGAAGGTTTCACCCATGAAAGGGGTTATGCGGTTCGGTAAGCGGGGTGCTTAGTCCGAGGTACATCGGTCCATTTGAAGTTCTAAAGCGCGTGGGGAAGGTAGCTTATGAATTATCCTTTCCCCCAGGACTCTCAGGAGTGCACCTGGTATTTCATGTGTCTATGCTAAAAAGATACCATGGGGATGGAAACTACATCATTCGTTGGGATTCAGTTCTTCTTGATGAAAATGTGTCTTATGAGGAGGAGCCTGTTGCCATTTTAGATAGAGAAGTCCGCAAGTTGAGATCAAGGGAGATTGCATCCATCAAGGTACAATGGATGAATCGGCCAGTTGAAGAGTCCACTTGGGAGAAGGAGGCTGATATGCAAGAAAGATATCCACACCTTTTCACAGATTCAGGTACTCTTTCTCGCCCTTGTTTTTCTTCTTGTGATCGTTCGAGGACGAACGATGGGTAAATTGGTATCTATTGTAACGACCTCTTTAGTCGTTTTGAGCAGTAGAGTTTATTTATGGTAATAGCTGTCTGGGTTGACGGATCCCACGATGGCCGTCATGGGTAAGACGGACCGTCGAAGGGGTTCTCGTTCCAAAACACTTAGACTCTGGAAATTTGGGTACAGAGATCGACTCTCTGAACTTCACGATGGAATGGCAGGACGGACCGTCACAGTCATGACCGACCATCACAGGCTGCGTAACCCTGACTGAGTCGGATTTCTGTTAAAAGTTTTTAAGGTGTGTTTTGGACTATTCCGCTTATGATTATAAAGTTAGTGGTTTAATGTTAATAATTCAATTACATAGGGGTTAAAGGAGATAACCTTGAAATAAAGAGTGGTTTACTTTTACCATCTTTTAGACTTAATTGAATGATAATTAGGGTAAAAGAAAAGAGTTTGAATAAGGAAAAATTGAAAGAGCAAAGAAAAGAAGAGAGAAATGAGCGAGAGAAAAAGAAGAACGCAGAGGAAAGCAAAGGTTTTGGGGGATAGCTTGCTTGATCACGATCCTTCGGTGGATGTAGGTTATGGTTTTCTACTAATTCGTAGTAAACTCTTAATAGCGAATGATATGTATTGGGTAGTATTGTAAAGTCTTCTATATGCTTAATTGTGTGCTGGCATGATGTGATTATGTAATTGTAATGGATTGGAAAGATGAGACTGTGAATCTTAAACCTTAAATCCACTTTGTTAATGATGATGCCTTTGTATAAAAGAAGGCTTGATGAATATAAAAGAACAACATTAGGGGATCGGGTGACACGAACCGACATGTAGAATTAGGGGATTGGAGTGTCACGTAGCGACACCAGGAATTAAATGATCGGGTGTCACGAACCGACACGTAGTAGTAGGGGATCGGAGTCTCACGTTCCGACACCAGGATAATAAAGAGATGGAATATTTAGGGGATCGGAGTGTCACGTTCCGACACCAGGATGATAAAGAGAATGAATTTTGAATTATATTAATATACTCAAATTTAAAGAACCTATTTCCCAAATGAGTATGGTGTGGAGGCTTGAGACCTCATAGATGTGCTTGGGTTGTGGCCAAAGGTTATGGTACTTATTGTTATCAACAATTGAGTTTGGTAGTCGATTTTATGTTATTATCTGATATATATTGCTTTCTATTTTGAGTTGGCCGATGATATATACTCAGTACTTGTGCCTTGTACTGGCCCCTACTTGTAATTTTCTTCTTTGTTATTTGTGGAGTGCAGCAAACGTGCCATCATCTTCAACTTGTCCTCAACTCTAGCAAGTCTTCATCACGTCAGATTTCAGGGTTAGCTATTGTTCGTAGCTTGGACTGGATTCTCTCTCATTCATGTCTTGATGTCATTGAAGTTCGGACATAGACATTTGTTTACTTATTTTAGCTTCCTAGATACTCTTATATTTAGTAATTTGAGGATAGAATGTTCTTGTGGTGATGACTTCCAGATTTTGGGGATAATAATTGATAAATTTTAGAAGTTATTTATTGATTTCATTAATGAGTTTTAAGTCTTCCGCATTATATTCGGTTTATTATGGTTGAAATGTTGGGGTTTAGATTAATTGGTTCGCTCACATAGGAGGGTAAGTGTGAGTGCCACTCGCGGCTCGTTTTGGGTCGTGACAATGTGCATGTGGAAAAACATACTGCCACTGGGTTGGATAAGAAGGTATTAGATGAGAAGAATTGCTAACTTTGAAAATTGGGTTAGACGTTTTGCAACTAGGCTTCGAAGCCAGTGCTTAATGTTGAATTAAACTGCGTATCATCCTCTTATAAATTGAGTTTAGCATATTAAAATAGGTAATTAAATATTAGGTGTATGAAATTATTTATATTTCATTAAAGTTATGTTAATTAAGGGAACTAAGACCTACCCTTAGTTTGAACTTTAGGAATTTGATTTTATAATTAGGTGAGTTTTTGGGTCTAGGCTAAATATAGAATAATCAGAGTGTTTATAGACTCGTTAACTTACAAATTGTTCATATATATACTTGATTGATTAGAAAAGTTCGGAGGCAATAAGGAATGGAAAGGCATTGGAGAAGTAGTTACTTGACTTCAATTCTTCGGTGGATGTAGGTTATGGTTTATGCTATTTGATAATAAACTCTTAATAGTGATTGATATGCCTTGAATGATATTGTGAAGTTCTCTATGTACTTGACTGTGTGAGTGTGCGATTTGGTTTTGTGGTTTGTGATTGGTCTGAAATCCTGAGACCGTAGAATTTATATTCTCTAATCCTATCTATCGAAGTGATGCCTTGAATAAAGAAGGCTTGATGAAAATAATATAACAATGAATTGAAAGCGGTGATAATAAAGGATAAATTAATAGTATAATTGGATCGAAGTGTAACGTTCCGACACGATATTCTTGGACCTTAGTATAGTATAAGTGTGTCTCTGGAATTTCGGGCATAGGTTGAGGGGGTACTTGTGCATTTTCCCAATTTAAAGTTATATTCTTTAACCACCAACTAACTCAGTTATAAAAACAACCCCACTATTTTCCTTATTATAATTAAGAATATTGCAAAATATCTCCGAAATCTATATGAAACTATTTTATAAAATAAAAAGCTTCAGCACTCGAAACGCCAAAAAAAATTGTTGCATTTCTTCAAAACACAAAATCTTGAGAAAAAAAAGGCACATGATAATATTAAGAGATTAATTATAGTCTCCAATCTACATTTGACCACCTTCTAGTATGTTTCACTGATTATTTCAAAAATATTCTTATTTTTTCTTTGTTATTCTTTGGTGTGTCCCTTTGCAAACATTATCCAGATCGTTCTTGAATTCGCATAATATATCATGTTCTCCAATTGTTGCTGACCCGCACACAATTTCTGGAATAACTTAGGGTTTCTCAACATAAAGGCTTTGAGTTTCAGGAGAGACAAAATATGGAAGAGTTTCATTAGGGTAATAAACAAAGACTTTGCTAAAAACAAATAATATATCTTCAAAGAACTTGACCTTTTCAATGTTCGAAAAACATGTCTTGTTCTAATATATTTTGAATAATGTGTAAAATCCATATGTTGCTAAAAATTTTTAGTATAATATAATCTTCTCGAAAAAAATATTTAAATATTCTCACTTATAAAGAATATGCAATAAATGTCTTATGATCCTTATACTGTAAATTAATCCTCACAAGAATGAGTTTAAAAAGAAAAAAAAATGACTTTTTGTATTACACGTCAGATACTTCTGTCTGTCCGTTTTGATATAACACCATTTCGATATCACTCTATGAAAAAAATATGACATCTTTACATATTTGAAAATTATCAAGCTATTAAATTTTTATGTTATCATTAGTGAGAAATATTATAGAAACACAAATATTACATCGTATTTAAGACAACAAGATTTAGAATTTTGTGTTCTATATAGGTGTTAAAGTAAACATGTCTTTGAAAGAAAAAATATATGAGGTTCAGACTTCATCATGTAACATTTAAGCAAATTTTATTTTTAACAATTGATTAAAGAGGAGAGAACGTCACACAAAATAGAAGAAACAAACTATTATTTTTAATTATCTATGTTTTTGTTGATAATTAAAGTACAAATATAAGTATCCCACAACATATATATAGATTAGCAATGTGTAGACCTTTTTAAGAAGGTGATAATCGAAAAGACAATAATGATTGTCAGATCACACCACATCAAGATAGTTTATGAAATCTTGATTAAGTCTTCACCATTTAGTCATTAGGATTTATCATCTCTTTTTTTTCTTCAATTAACTTTATTCTTTCTTCAGCTTCTTATTTGATAAAATTCAAAATAAATTTTCTATATAAATATAGCATAATTAAATATATCAATAATTATATAACTGATTTGCTGTCAATTTATAACAAAATAATATAGAAATATAATTTGACTCTCATATTACTATTAATGATAATTAAAAATACTTTATAGAAATGAGGATAAAATATGCATTCGAAGAGAGTTTATAAATAATCTGACTGATGCATTGAGAAATAAAGGTTGTAACATACAAAGAATTGCTAGTTTGAGATTCCTAGTAGCTATGTTGGTTGACTACCTGAATTTTAAATTTACTTGTGAGGGTTTAACCCTACCTTGTAATCCACTCCTTCATTTTCCTTTCTCTAAATCCAATTTTTTATTTTAATAGAAAGAAGAATTTCTAATTTGGAAAGTCACCAACAACAAGATAATGTTTTTTTCTCTTAAGAGAAGCAAGTAATTTTGAATTATCAAAATTTAGTTTTTTGTTTTAGGTTTTTTGAGTGTACAAAAAAAAATAGATTTACAACATAAATTTGGACAATTAATAAAATTAATGAATAATTATTTGGTGCAAAGTATCGAAGCTAAGAATAAATTAGTGCTTTTATAAGAGCTAGAATATTTGTCATTACAAATATATGTAGTTAATAGTATTGTTTTAACAAATTTTCCCTAAATATTTTTACAATGCAGGATACTGGTTCTTTTTTTTTCTTTCTGGTAATAGTAAAATGGAATAAAGAACAGTTATTTGAAAAACTAAAATAAAAATTAGTGCATATTGTACGAATTAGTGATACTTTATTTGTGTTCGAACACCTTATTATTTTAGAAAACATTACATATCTTTGGATATATTTTGTATCTACAAAATTCTATTTTTATAAAAATCATCATATAATTTTAGATAAAACAAAACATTAGTGAGAACTCATTTTTAAACATCATAAGTAAAGAAAAATTAAAAAGGAAAAAAAGAGGGATTTATGAAAAAGATGGCGTATCCCTTAAATTGACTTGCTATGTCTAATAATCTCAATATGTCGTTGTAAGTTTCTATGCCATCATTTTCTTCATTATTAAAATTTGTTTGATAGACACTTAAAATACCTTTTAAACTTTGTTGCTTAACCTGACATTCTGCATATGAAAATTGAAGAATACATCGACGTAAATCATAAATATAATTTGAGATTTGGAAGCCATCTAACCCATGATGTTGCACTAGACATGACAACCCCATATCTTCTTCAACATTTTCTGTTTTTAAAGAAAATTTTGAGTGGTTTTTAGAGCAACTAAATTTATTGGTGAATTGTCATCAAATTTTTTCTTCTTAAAGTAGGCATATCTTGCATTAATGAAAAGTTGTTAGATTGGTAAAAATCATATTTTGATTGAATATGAATTGAATGAATCAAGATAAGCTAATGCGAGTGTGTTAAATAAAATAAGTGATTCTTTTTTAATGTCATTTTCTAATAAAAGTCATGGTATATAAATTGTATCAATTTTCTTAAAATAACATTTTTTTAACGATATTTGTGTTTTGTTATGAATTTTTTCCTTTTTTAGAATTTTAATTTTGCAAATTTACTAACGTTTTAAAAAAATAACTTTCTTTTTTTTATATATATAAAAACAAAAATGAAACAACAAACTCAGTAAACACTATTGATGTTGGCCTCCTACTCTATGTCTGGAGAAAACACTATTGATGCAATAATTATTAGGAAACATGTTACTTGCACAATGGATTTTATAGAAACTGAAATAACAACAAATTCCTAAGGTTTATTCAAACCCTAGGTCTATATAATCTATGTAGAATCAAGGAACTGACATAATTCTAGGGACGTAATGGCTGAAAGGAACCCACTAACGAAATCTCACATCCTTGGTGAAGAAATCTAATGAGAAGTCCTTTGAAATTTGGGGCTAAATCATAAAGATCACTATTGCTTGTTCTTGAAAGAAACCAACACCTCATTCTCTTTCTATTAGTAAAACGACGTCTCTTAGGCATCAAAGGACGTAGCTTATTTGCCTCAATGAATAAGGAAACGACTTAAACAACTTTAACAGAAAGCTGACAAAGGCCATAAACTATGGTACTCACGGAACATCATTTGAACTATCGGCTGTGAGACGAGGTAATGGTTTTAGATCACGTGGTTTATGTCTCGGTTAATGGTAACCCCAAAGTCAGACACTTAGTGCATTTGATCGGGTTATCAGTAGTTATATCATTGTATTGTTCATCATGTTCTCTTCATGATTAGTACTTGGTCACTTCATTCCACACAACTATTTTAATAAGTTCCGGTATTGATATTCTTGCTCAGATTGTTTAATTATTTGGTTACACTTTGTTCTGCTCATATATATTTTTCATCTAAGTGTCAATATCCTTCATGCTCAATACATCCAAAGTACTTTCTCATACTCTTTGCTACATCCTCTTATGATAGTTTAGGAACTCAACATCCATATCACGCTTAAAATTGATTCTTAGTGTACCATCAGCAACTTCAAAGGTTAGTCATCACATTTCGAGGACAATAGACATGCTTTCATTTTTTTCATTATTTTTAGTTTCAGTTTTATTACATTTAGTTGGGCGCATGTCCCATCAACTGAACTCATTTAGCGGCTTTTCAAACATTGTAGTAGCTTGAGTTTGACTGTTAAGTGGTTGTTGCGGTTATCACAAACCCTAGTGTATTTCACTTATATTTAATGCATTTAGGTTCTTCCCCATTTTTTGGTATCCTTCATTGTATTTTACGGACAGTACATGTTTAACTTAACTATTTTAGTATTTTCAAGATAAGCCAAATTAAGCGTTAACTTTGGGTCACAAATGATCCTATGTCCCTTGTTATATCTAGGAGGTAGCTTCGGGGTGTGACAAGTGGTGTCCACTTTTGGAAATTATACTTTTTCATAGTAGATATATTTGTAGTCGTTACTTCAAGGTTTTGGAAGGGTTTCTATTGTATATTGTTTTTTTTTTCTTTTACTTCGCTTCCGTATATTTCGTTTATTACTATTATTTAACTTTAGTTCAACCCTTGCACTCACTACGTTATTTTCTCGGTGAGGGTTGTCTTACATACTACATATTATAGTAGGTTACATCAGACTCAAGAAAAAAGGTCCTGGCAGGACATTTGTTGAGGAAAGTGGAGAACGCGTTGACATTAAGTGAGATCTGTGATAGCTCTAAGGGTTACTTTTTTAGAAAATAGGGTTAAGGACTGTTTAAAGGAAGATGTAAGTTTTCTATATCATTCATAATATAAGCCATTTTTGATAAAATTAAAAAATATCGGTCAATTTTAATAGCACTGGTATTTCAATTGGTTTTCTCAATAATAAGTTCAAGAATTAAATTGGTAAAGAATTCATTTAGTGTTGTGTCAAATCAATAGAGTAACATAAAATAACATATAAAAGAGAATTTAAAAGTGAGAATTTATGTAATATATAAAATCTTTTTCAAGAATATCTGGCGCAAACTATATGTATTGTAATCAGTTTATTAAGAACTCATGAATTTAAAAATGTTAAATGTTTATTGGCAAATATAGTCTTAAAATGTTGATTGATATTATACGCTTAAAAGATAAACTATTTTTTAAAACAAATCAAACATATTTTATAATAAAGTATATTGAATTTTACTTAATAATTCGAATCTAACAAAAACTTTTCCCCTAAATTAAATTCTTGATCTATCAATTACAAATTGGATACTGATTTAACTTATTCATATGGTGAGATTTTTATTACAAACTTTTATGAGAAAATTGTCATGACGTTGATATAAATTTAGAAAAAGCATGCATATGCCTTTGAATTTATTCATTTTTATAGATACTATTCAGTTTAATAATCTGTAGAAAAATATTTTATTTTTTTACCTTGTACTCATATTGTTCACTATTATTAGTTTGAAATGTAAATAAAAATGAAGAGTAGGTGTTAGAGCTCTTTATTGTTTTCATTGGACATGATATTTCTTATCTTGATCATGTCTTTGTTTTAAATTTAAAATGAATTTTACATATAATCAACTTTTTTTAGGTTTGAATAATCAGAGGGCTAAGAAAAAAGGAATAGGGAAGATATTTAGGGTCCATAAAGTGTTCGCTATTCTCTGGATTATGGTGGCGCTAAGATTTTAGTTCATTAATCTAGTATAAGAACTAAAGACTTTCGTAGTTTAAGTGAAGGTGAAGCGGTTAAACCGATGTGCAATCTAGGAATGATGGCCATATAAAGGCTACCAATGTTGCCAGCCCAGATGGTGCTCTTATTAAAAGAGGATTCCGTGATCGCTGAGGTGGTGGAAGTGATTCTTATAGTGATGGTGGTTTATATACATTTTTATGAGGGATATATTTTAGTGGATAAAGTTGTTAGGGTGGAAGCAGGCGGTATGGAGGTATTGTGGAGGCGGCGATGGGCATTGTAGTGGTGGCAGAGGAGGAAGTATGTGTTACAAGCGTGGAGAAGATTCTCATTTCACAAGGGAATGTAGCCAAGACTGTGGATATGGCAAGGGTCTTGTGGTGGGAGATATGGTTGCACGACAAAGGAGGCGTAGGTGGTGGGAATGATATTTATATAAAAAAATTTAATGTTACCAACGCTTCCTCCCCTAACTTGTTACAACCACCACGACCACAACCTCCACCTCCTCCGTCGTTGATCAATAATAACTACCACCGCTGCTGACATATCCATTACCTTGACTATGTTTCCATTAAAATGACCAGCATACTCACACTTGTAATACCCACTTCCTCTACAACCTCCCCCTTCACCATACCTTCCACTACTATTGCTATATCAACCATCACCTCCATAGTACTTGCTACCGCCCAAACAACCTTAACCATCATTATATATCCCACCTCAAGATCAATATAAACAACCACCCACACCTCCACAATAATGTTGTCCTCCTTTGAAATAAGTACCATCTGGACCAATAAAACTAAAAGTAATACTACGGCTATCATACCCTAATTCCAAATTAAACTCAATAACTTCAATATCATCTAAACTATGAAAACCTTCGCATCTATACTAAACTGATTATCAGAGATCTCATTGCCATCATTATCACAAGTAACGAAACCGAATCCATTTTTGTCACTAAATCAATTCATTGTTCAGGTGTTCTGATGTCCCTGAATAAATTAACACTTCAAGGTAGAGAATACAATTAATATACCTTGGATGCTAAGGAAAGAGATAAGGAGGTCCTAAATCATTTGTGTAAGTACACATTGACTTTTTGATCAAAAAAAGGGTACGAAATTGGTTCCGCCTTATAATTTATGTTTTGATGTTGCATATAAACAAAAAAGGAAAAGATTGTATTAATGAGCCTACACTTTTATTTTAGTAAAAAACACTTTTTTAAGTAATCTCCTTGTTTTCTTCCAAATGTTAAATTAATTAACTATACTTAATAAATGTGATTCTCATATGATGGACTATCATAGTTATATATTAATACATATTTAAAGTTATTTCCATATATGATATCATGGAAATTATTTAAAATATAGATTTTGAAAGACTCTATCCTTGTTCTGAACCTGATTCTTAGCTCTGATGCATTACATGAGATTTTGCAATTTTTTGTGAACATTAGTTGTATGGGATTGAACCCTATTGTGATCCATTGTGAATTCGACTCACAATGGCTAGGAGCGTAATTGAGATTCTGTTTATATTTAGTAATCCACCGAAAAGTACTCATCATCACAACAAAAAGACCATAAAATGGGAAAAGAAACTTAAATTTAGTCATTTTGCTACAATATGTGCATGAAATCATCTGTCGAAGATTTTGTGTTTCATCCCACTTGAAGTACATTCAAAAACCTTATTATAAGAACCCTTCCAACAGAAATAAGGCTAGGAGAGAGGAAATAAAAAAATGTTTTTTCACACCACGGGTAGCCCAAAAAAAAAAGAAAATTTCACTTAAATATATATATTTAAGAAACTGAATAGTTTTCTTTGATTCAAGAATAAATTCTTTCACATGTATAAGCAACAAAGAGTTAGAACAATAATGAATAAAGGAAGTTAAAATATAGGAGTTACGTTACCTTGGTTGACCGAAAATCTTGTATGAGAAGAAGAGAGATGATAACGTTGGAATAGGGAGCTTGTACAACCTACAAGAGAATAAGGAGTAGGGTAACATTCAGTCGTGAGCAAGGAGGCAACATATTAAAAAGGAATGAAGGTGAGCTTATAAGGAAGTTGAAGTTATCTTATATAGATAGGGTTAATGAATGTGGGCTTTATCCTAATCGCATTAGGTTGGGCTTGGGCCAAAACTTTATTTTTATTTTTTGATAATAAATAAAATGGTCTATATGACCAAAAAATTGATCTTTAAAAAAAGGGTTTTAGGGTTAATGAAGGAAAATATAGAAATATTTCATATGATAAAGAAATGTCAATCATGTAATATTTTAAAAACAGTTAAAGTATGAAATTTCCATGATTTTAGTGAGTTCCTCACATCTACTTACATTCTGATTGTGTAAAAATATAAGAAATCAAAATTCCATCTATTGTAGATAATGATAAGAGATTAATTGATCACCAAAGATAAAGTAATCCTGAAGAGTTTCCTAGCTCCTCCAAAATTTTGAGGACAATATGAATTGATTTTTTTTAATTCTCTCAATGACCAAGGATGATTTACTCTTAAACTATCAAAGTCTATACACCGTTATCAAGAAAATCTAAACAATTATGTCCCCCTAACAAATACATTTATATAGTAGAAGAATCAGGTAAACATTGAAATGCTGCTCATGTTCAAGTACTTATGACAAAGACTGAAAGGTACAAAATTCTACCTTTGGTTTGAATCGCCTTGCATGAAGAATGTGAAATCAAGTAAAAGTGGATGAGCATCATAGATCGATGCCAGGTCTCCAACTTGTTGACTATACCTGCAACCTTTTTTTTAGCTACAAAAAGGTATTTCGTGCAACAAATTAGATGGGCACAAAATTATCATCTCGAGAAAAATGATCCACGTTCTCATTCATTATTAGGTAAAGGGAATATGAAGAATTCTTACCTTAACTTATCTTCCCTCTTCAATATTGGTGTATCTTACTCTCTATAAGCATTAGTATTTAAGTAACAAAATTATATTGCAAATGAAGGACAATGAGTCTTTAATGGAGATGAAGTACATTTCAAATAATTTACTATTTTTTTATGGATATAGGTATTTCACAACGGAATAATAAATAGAGGTGAACCCTGGATTTGGAAATTTTTGGTGCACCAATATAAACATAACTCGAATATAAGGTCTAAGCTAAACTTAAAATAAAAATAGGCTTAAGTGGGATTCAAACACTTGTCTAGACGGTGGTATATCTACTTTCTACAGATTGCACAAGGGCACTTCTATATTTTTATGGGTAAGATCCTTTTGAAGTTACTGGGTGCATGTGCACCGCCACGGTATAGTGTGGGTCCGCCGCTGATTAAAACAATAACAATTTTTTGAAGTACAAAGAAATATAGCTATGATGCTTTCTCATAATGTAGTAACAATGTATTGGGATAACTCTAAAATAGATATATGTCAATTGATTGAGGACAAAGAATGGGTGCAAAAAGAAAGACTTCCTAGATTAGGATAATGAAGAATAAGAATGGTAATTAAGAGTTCTTTAAGTTACAACCTTACTAGAAAGGTCAAAAAAGAGAAATATTAAATAACGTTCAAATGAATATAAGAATATATTAGTGGATAAACTAGCACTCCAAATTTCCATTGTAGTGGACTTCACGACTTTCTTTCTCGTAGATAAAACTTATACATGTTCATAACTTGTTATTCCATAATTGGTTAATTCACCAAAAAGTTGCTTAGCTTAAATGCCAAACTTCACCGTGTTTAACCCTCTGAAAACAAGAGATTTCAACTGATAGAATAGAGCTATTCATGACTAGTAAGGAAAAAACATTCCGTTGAAATGGGATTGAAAAATTCTACACACATTAAATATATCATTGAGTTTTCAAAAGAATAGTTTTAGTTTAATAGAAAGAGAATGATAAAATTACAAAGTATAAATGGAGAGAGCTCAACTGTACTAGTAAGGGGTTCAACATCCTTCTAAACTATCCCAACTATATCAAGAGATAAATTAAATAATATGATATTGTCGTTAATGCTTAATATATTGTGGTGATTCATCAATGTTTGAGAAAAAAAATTTGACGATCACCATGACTCTTTGTATGGCAAATTTTCAAGATTTGTGATTAATTTTTTTTATATCACCACACCTTGATGTAAATGAAGTCTTGCCCAATATCAAATTATAGTATTGAAAAACATATTCATCTTACAGTTGAATCTAGGAGGGAGGATGTACACATATCTTACCCTTATTTTTGTGGGATAAAATTTTTTTTTCTAATTGATCTACAATCCAAAAGATGGGTTTATTCAGACCTCTTATAAGTCGATTTTTCTAGTAAAGAACATTCTGTGTAATCACACAGATGAGTTTGAGGAAAGTAATAATTAAGATGCAAACATATTTTACTCATATTTTTGTGTCATAAGAATGTTTTTAATAATACACCTACAATTCAAAAGAAAAATTCATAACATGGTCGTAAGCAAAAAAAAATGCCAATAAAACGAGAATAGAGAAAACAAACTTAGGTTTATGCTTAGATATTCTTCAACTTATTAGATAATGTTTATGTCAAAAAATTAAAAATAAATTATTACACGATTATATATATTTATATAGAAAAGTCAAGTTGTTTTTATTGGTGAAATTACAAAATTACAATTAAAAATAAATTTTCTGGTTGAGACATAATTAGATAAGTTGCTCTTTTAAAAGAGATTTAAGCCCACGACAACAAGGTTTTTCACCAGTCTAGCAACAGTTTCTTAACTCGTCTTCTCCGGAAAACATACCTCAATCTCCAAGTAAAAGTTAAAAAAAATATGAGACAAGATTTATTTACTCATTTTATGCGCTCTATATTTGTTATACATCGAAAAAGATCTTCGTTATATATAGTGGAGGCATTCTTTATTTAATGAATAGGAATATTATGGAGTAATATCTTTGATAGACAAATGACCTTGAGGTTACATGATTTAAAGCCATAAAAAGATAGAATAATTAGTAAAATAATAAAATTCAAGGAGAAGTTATGGACAATATGGCTGACCATGTTAAGCACAAATAAATCACAATTACTCCAACATTGTGATATAAAAGTAATACTATGACTATTTATATGGGAGACATTCTTCCTTGCAACGAATAAGAAGAATATGAGGTAGTAAATTTTGTAGATCAACAATATATGGGTTACTTGAGTTAGAAGACATAGAAAGATAGAACAATGAGTTAAATAATGTGCTACGACCCAAACCGTACATCACTGATCTTCACGACAAGGTCTTTCAATAGCCGAATATGTTGTGTACTCAACAAAAATAAGAGCAAGTTTAGTATCAGAAAACACCACAATTTACTAATGGGACCACGTGTCTGTCCCATTAAGTGTAATATAAGAAAGTCAATACAAACATCATAAACATGCAAAGTATCAAACATATACAATATTATCAATATTTATGAACAACATAAAATTTAACAATTCTCATGATAGAAAATTGTATCAAGTAGTTGGTCCTCTCATGGAAGCCAAACTCAAATTGTTAGCATACGAGAACTTGTCACCTGACCTAATAGTTATGTCAAAATGTGACAATCAATTCCATCTTTACCCAGAACTGTGACAACTAATCTCAATTAGTTATGCAAAAACATTGAACACGATCCTTTCCACTAAAGGAAATTACAAGAACAAATATATTCTCAGTATCATATAGTAAAGAAGTGATTCATGGCATACAGGTATTCAGTCATATTAACATTCAAAAAGTGTGATCAATAATGCAACGGTCTCATACATACATTCATCACAATGAACCACAAACCGTCGTATAATAGTATCACAACCTGTCACGTATTTCGAAACAAGCTTGAAACCTCAAATTCTTTCATTTATGGATTCGTCCTACTTGTTCTTAGTTTAAAAATAATAATTATAATATGGGACTCAATAAAAAATCATTAATTACCCAGATTACTTACAATGCTAAAAACCCTAGATCATGTTCATGATCCCAAGTATCAATCTAAAGTTTTTCCACCTTTGTTTGCTATTCAAAACCCTCCCCATTAATAAATAGTCATTCTATTACGTTCAACGAATCAAAAAAGGATTCGGTGAGTAAAAAGCTTCCCTTTAGTCTTATGAATGGTAAAAAATTGTGGAAAATTGCATAGGGTTCGTTCCTTTAGCTCTAATAATCAAAAGTGCATCATAAAGTCGTTTAGGGTTTATTTACAACTTTAAGTCGCGTCAGGCCTGCCAAAGAGGCCCCTCCATAATGAAAAAGTCAAATACCAAAGCGGCTTGCACAAAACATTGAGCTATTTAAATAATTCGAAGACCCCATTTCACAAGACGCCTTTACCCGAAGGCACTCAAAAAACCTCTTTCATGCTAAGATCATTTCTTGCAGTTCTACTTGCCCAAGTTTAATTGTATAAAGTCGTACGAATCCCTTAATGAGTTATCTACCCCCTCATTAAATAAAAATTATAAATAAATTACCCTGTTGGTACTAGATATCCCTACACATTAATTCCTCCAATTTCTTCAAAATCTGGTCGAGGTTGGCAAAATTCCAAATACTACAAATATGTTTTTCAACCTCACAATTCCCCCCCATTGTCTTTTCTATAACGACGGAGCCTGATCGTTATGTAATAGAGTTTAAATGAGAAGTTACGGCCAATATGACTGAATATGACTGACTAATTAAGTCATTAAAAAGGGGCAACTACTTCCAAAGTACTATTAAAAAAGTAAGACTGACACTATTTATAGGAGACAAATTTACCTTGCAATGAATAGGAAGACTATGCGGTAGTAAATTTGTTAGATAAATTACTAAGAGTGTAACACCTTAAAATAAACTAAGGTGAACTAGAGCTTCAAGATTGTTTGTTGAGTTATTTTTGTGTTTAATTGAGTTGTATTGATGCTCTTAGGCAATGTGTGAAGTTTGGAGGTTAAACATCAAAGAATGTCCATGATGTTCGAAAGATATGCCTTTGATAGTGCTTGTTGTTATTCTTATAATAACTCCTATTTATAAAGTTAATGAACAGAAACAGAAACAGAAATAAGATGAAGTAGAAAATAATATAGAATACAAGAATTAATCCGAGTCCACAGACAGTACTGTGTGTCCTTATGAAATTTAATCCCCTCACTGTACCCAAGGTTATGGATTAATTCTCCCAAGATAAAACGGATTAAACCTGTTAAAGAAATAGTGATACCTCAAACTTCTTTAACTTCAACGAACTTAAGAACAGCAACAGGTCACACAGACTCAGTCGATTGACACTTTGATTTTATTTGAGAGAAAAATAAATGCAGAGAAAGAAAAATTTTCAGTTATTAAAAAAATCAAAAATTGACTTCCTTTTATAGCCATTTTCAGCAAGGAACATGTCTGTTCAGTGAAATCTGTTCAGACCCATTTTATCCAGAAAGTTGTGTCTTTTGAAAAAAAAATAACAACTTTTCAAAAAATTGTGTCTGTTAGGAAAATAACTACTTTTTGGAAAGTAACGACTTTTCAAAAAGTAACGACTTTTCGGAAAGAGTAACAACTTTTCGGAATGTTACCGTTACCTGCAAATTTATAAGAAATGACTTTTCATTTGCACTTTGCAAATGACTTTTCATTTTATCTCCAAAGTAGTTCCCTCACTTTTGATATTTTCTCTTTTCTTTTCCCATTCACACTTGCTAAAACCCAACAATACCCGACATGAATGGGGAAGTCTATTGTTAAAACATATGCATGAAAAAACTTGTGTGTCTTGTAGGTAAAGCTTAATCGCATCTGGATAAGTAGGTTTCCCTTTAAACTTTCCTTAGTGAACATATATCGGATATACTCGGTCAATCGGTAGATTTGATATCTTTGAACCGTCGAGCTTTGGTGTATACCTAGACAACATATGTCACACAATCAACCCTTGAACTGTTCTTAGTTCTCATTGTTTTGTTCGTTTCAGCCATGAACACATCTTGGATAGAAAGTGCTTAAAGAACTGGCCTTACCGGATTCTCCTTGAAGCGGCTTACACTTCACACTTACATAGGTGATTTCTAAATGTGTTATCCCATAGATACACCATTTGATATTCCTTGTATCAAACTTAGAAACCATTAAAAAGTCCTTATGTCTTTATCCTAGTTACTAAACATTGTCTCATCATGAGAATGGACCATAAAATAATAATAATATTTTATTTTATTTTTCCTTTGACAATGTTGAACCTTCATCAATGACTTTGTTTTATCTCCTTGAACCTAGATCTTGGGATCTCCAGTCTTCTAGGTAGAGTTACCGCCACGATGACTTGTTCTCGGACATAGTCCCATTCCCGTCGATGATTTCTCAACTCCCTCTCTATTTAGGCCTTTTGTAAGTGGATCCGACACATTATCTTTTGACTTCACATAGTCAATTGTGATAATTCCACTAGAGAGTAGTTGTCTCACAGAGTTATGTCTTCGTCTTATGTGACGAGACTTGCCGTTATACATAATGCTTCTAGCCCTTTCTATTGCAGCTTGACTATCACAATGTATGCATATAGGGGCCATTGGTTTGGGCCAAAATGAAATATCTTCTACGAAATTTCGGAGCTATTCAGCTTCTTCACCTGCCTTGTCTAAAGCAATGAATTCGGACTCCATTGTAGAGCGAGCTATACATGTTTGTTTGGATGATTTCCAAGATATTGCTCCTCCGCCAATAGTAAAAACGTATCCACTTGTGGATTTTGTTTCAGTTGACCCAGTAATCAAATTTGCATCACTATATCCTTCAAGAACGGCAGGATATCTGTTGTAATGTAAAGCATAGTTTTGAGTGTCATCTAAGTATCCCAAAACTCTCTTCATTGCCAACGAATGATTATGATTAGGATTACTTTTGTATCGACTCAGTTTACTGATAGCGCAAGCTATGTCTGGTCGTGTACAATTCATGACATACATTAAGCTTCCCAATACGCTAGCATAGTCCAATTGAGACTGACTTTCGCCTTTATTCTTTGCAAGATGAAGATTTACATCAATTGGAGTCTTTGCCCTTTTAAAATTCAAAAATTTGAATTTTTCAAGTATCTTTTGAATATAATGAGTTTGAGACAATGCTAGACCGTTAGGAGTTTTAAGAATTTTAATTCCTAATATCACATCAGCAACTCCTAAATCTTTCATATCAAACTTACTAGCAAGCATACGCTTTGTAGCTTTTATATTAGCAATGTCTTTTCTCATTATAAGCATATCATCTACAAATAGGCATAAAATAACTTCCTGATTTGGAGTATCTTTAATGTAAACACATTTATCACATTCATTGGTCTTAAATCCATTTGACAACATGGTTTGATCAAATTTTGCATGCCATTGTTTTGGTGCTTGTTTTAGCCCATAAAGTGACTTAATAAGTTTGCACACTTTCTTTTCTTTACCAGGAACTACAAAACCCTCAGGCTGTTCTATGTAAATTTCCTCTTCAAGCTCTCCATTTAAGAATGCTGTTTTTACATCGATTTGATGAATTTCAAGACCGTATACTGCAGCTAGTGCAATTAACATCCGAATTGATGTAATCCTAGTCACTGGCGAATATGTGTAAAAATAATCAAGACCTTCTTTTTGTCTAAAACCTTTGACAACAAGTCATGCTTTATATTTTTCAATAGTTCCATCGTCTTTCATCTTCCTTTTAAATATCCATTTTGAACCCAACGGTTTGTTCTGTGGAGGAAGATCAACCAACTCCCAAGTATGATTGCTTAAGATTGATTCAATTTCACTATTAACAGCCTCCTTCCATGAGGTTGAGTCGCTAGACAACATTGCTTCCTTGAATGTTTGAGGCTCACTTTCAACAAGAAATGTTACAAAATCTGATCCAAATGAAGTAGATGTCTTTTGACGTTTACTGCGTCTTGGACTTTCTTCATTTAGTTCATTCTCTTTTTGTTCTTCTCTGGGTTGTTTAGATCCCCCACTAGATGACTCAAGTGTAGTTTTATACGGATAGATATGTTCAAAAAATTCAACACTATCTGATTCCATTACCGTATTATCATGAATATCCGGATATTCTTACTTATGAACCAAAAAACGACATGCCTTACTATTTGTGGCATATCCAATGAATATACAATCCACAGTCTTAGGTCCTATTTTTACCCTCTTATGTATAGGAACTTGGACTTTGGCTAGACACCCCCACACTTTGAAATATTTCAAATTGGGTTTTCTACCTTTCCATTTCTCATATGGAATTACATTTGTCTTTGAGTGAGGCACTTTATTAAGTATCTGATTTACTGTAAGGATAGCTTCCCCCCACAAGTTCTGTGGTAAACATGAACTTATAAGTAATGCATTAATCATTTCTTTTAAAGTTCGATTTTTTCTTTCTGCAATTCCATTAGACTGAGGAGTGTAGGGAGCAGTAGTTTGATGGATTATTCCATTTTCTAAACATATTTCTGCAAATGGAGATTCATATTCTCCACCTCTATCACTTCTGATCATTTTGATCTTTTTATCTAACTGATTTTCAACTTCAGTTTTATATTGCCTAAATGCATCTATTGCTTCATCCTTACTATTGAGCAAATAGACATAACAATATCTAGTGCAATCGTAAATAAAAGTTATGAAATACTTTTTCCCTTCACGTGATGGTGTTGACTTCATGTCACAAATATCAGTGTGAATCAATTCTAAAGGATTTGAATTCCTTTCAACAGATTTATAAGAATGCTTAGCATACTTAGATTCAACACAAATTTGACATTTTGATTTATTGCACTCAAATTTTGGCAAAATATTTAAGTTAATCAGTTTTCGCAAGGTTTTGTTATTAACGTGTTTCAAACGTTCATGCCATTAATATTTAGACTCAAGCATGTAAGAAGAAGCAAAATCTTTATTCATATCAACTGCAATTACATTGAGTTTGAAAAAGCCATCACTAAGGTAGCCTTTTCCTACATACATATCATTTTTGCTTACTACTACTTTATCAGAAACAAATACACATTTAAATCCATTCTTGGTCAGAACAGGAATTGAAACTAAATTCTTTCTCAATTCTGGAACATATGAGACCCTATTCAAAGTCACCACCTTGCCTGATGTCATCTTTAATAGGACTTTGCCAGTTCCTTCCACCTTTGCAAGAGCGGAGTTTGCTATAAAAATTTTTTCATTTATAAGTGCTGGAGTATATGATGAAAATAATTCTTTGTTGGCACAAACATGGCATGAGGCACCAGAATCTATCCATCATTCTCTTGGTTTTCCAACCAAGTTACATTCTGAAAGCATTGCACAGAGATCGTCCATTACTCCTTTGGATTCAGCCAAGTTTGCTTGATCCTTATTTTTCTTGTCCTTCTTAGGACCCCGACATTCATTAGCCCTATGACCATGTTTACCACAATTCAAGCAGTTTCCATTGAATTTCTTCTTAGGAGGATTGCTTTTTGGACCAGATGCTTTCTTTCTTTTCTTTAATTTTGTGGAATCTTCTTCAACAAAATTTACTCTAGATATTGCTGAATTACTACGTGACCTCTTTTCTGTAGCCTTATTATCCTCTTCGATTCTCAACCTTACTATGAGATCTTCAACAGTCATCTCCTTGCGTTTGTGTTTCAAGTAGTTTTTAAAGTCCTGCCACAATGGAGTTAACTTTTCAATAATTGCAGCCACTTGAAAAGCATCATTCACAATCAATCCTACATTAAAGGTTATGTGAGTATTAAGGGAAAACTTAATATTTCTAACATAGGCATTAAATAAATTTATACCTTTAGCAAGGAGATCATGAGTCCTAGGTTAGAAAGTCCGGGTATGACCCTACCTAGGACTTACAAGGGTCCCTAGAGAAGGGCCCAAGACTAGGACCGAAGAATACCTAGGTAATGTCCACCAATAAGACCAATCAACGGCAAGTGGTCCAACCAACGGCTCGTCGACTTTTTCCGTCGATTGGAACTTCAGGTCTACATGTTTTGAGAGTCTCACACCCAACCAACTACCACAACCCATGGGCCATTGATGGACAAACGGTCTGTTGGTTTGATCCCACTGTGAAGACTGCCAAAAGCTGTCACTTTCTTGTAATGACTAAGGATGTTTGGTAAATTCACCCCATGTTTTTTATGAACCTAGGATGATTATTTTAGGGTCTTTAGGGTATATAAAAGTGTTTCAAACCCTAATCCCTAATTTAAGACTTCATTTTCTAAAATCCGAAACCCCTCTATCTTAAATTTATCTCTCAAACTCCATAGAATCTAGAAATCAAGAAAGAGTTTGTAGGGATGTTGGTGGTCCATTACTTCATTAAAATCATTGTGGTTTCCTACATTTAAGATATGGTAGTCATTCTTTCACTCTCTTCCATTCAAGTAGTCCTTTCTAATGAAGTTTAAAAAAGGGTTTTAAACCATAACTTCTTCTATCTTTAATTCTAAATATGCTTCTTTCATGGAAATGTTTTAATTGATTCAAATATGATGTTTTTAAAGTTATTTTGGTGATTTTAATGCTAAAACATCAATGAAAACATGTTAAACTATTTTATCAAACTTTAACTTAAGAAATGGTTAAATGAGCATGATTGTGTAGAGTTTGAACATTGGTTTCCTTTTGTTGTTAATTTATTTTAGTTACTGTCCTAAGGTTGATATTATGATGAAATATCGAAGAATTAATTATAGGTGGTGAAAGCTTGGTTAAATGGTGAGTTTGTTTTATTTTATAGTTTTATTTGTAAAATGTTCTTGAGTGGTATGGTCAACCTTCTTGGTGGTGTTGTTCACTCTTTTTATTAGGTTGTATTTTGTATAAATTTTGAATATATATTTGAAGGCTTTGTTTGTTAAAAGAAGTTATAATGATGAGGTTCATGTTGATATGCATTATGAAACTTGAATTGTATGTTTTACATAGATTATGTCTAAATGAAGTAGGTGTATAAATTGAGCATGTTAAAGTGTGTAATGTGATGATGAAGGCGTGATCATGTATAGAAGTTAATGTAAATGAAATGATGTTTATATGCAAGATGTGGTCACATGTACAGACGCACAACTGAATGAATAAATAAACCTAATTTAAGTCAAAAGGGGAGTTTTGTGGTGAACGCTCTTCATGATTTGAGATGATGTGTTTATTAGAAACCTCACTACATCCTAAGACCTTTCTAAGATAGGTCGGAGGATGAATGCTCTTCATGAGTTGAGCTATTGTGTTCACTAGTTATCCTTTACCTATAGTATATAATGTTGAGAATCTATGGGGAGTCATGCCTTGCACCGAGGGGATATGAAGGATTGGTGGTTACACTTCGTAAGTTGAGATGTCGTATTCCAATGTACCTGTTAATATAAGTACTCCTCGTTAGTAGAGAATGAGTTACTTAGTAGTAATCTCCTTATCCCTTAACTATGCGCCCACATAGGTGCAGATATTGGGAAATCCATGTAAAATCTAGAATAAAAGAGCTTACTCTAGGCAAGTGGGGGGGGGGACCCTTTTCCTATAAGGGATGTATATGGATTCCATGTCTAGATCTCCTGGTCTATGACGGTTAACATAACCCCCACAAAACTATTGAAAGTTATAAGTCTTTTAAAAGAGTGTGCTACCTAGGATAGGTAGTTGAATGGGACAATATATATCCATTTCACTAGGTGGGCATTCAGATAGGGGAGTCTTGGTGATTCTTATATGAATTGAAAGTACTAAGTCTTCTAAAAGAGAGTACTACTTAAGGTAAGTGGTGGAATGGGACACTATCTACTCATTGCACTAAGTAGAAATTGTGAAATTGATATCTTGGTGTGTTGTTTCATTGTTCTTCTAATGTTTTGTTAGTTGGGGCTTGTTCTCACGAGGTGAGTAAGCCTAGAAGGGGAAATTTTGAGGGCCATTTAAGTGTATATTGAAGGAGGTGTATATGCATTTCGTTCATATCATATCTTTGTGAATCTTAGGATAACCTTAACTAGGGTAACTCCTACGGAAATTAGTTCATTTCCTCTTGGTTTGGCTTTGGGAGTTAACTGTTTTTGGAATAAAATGATTCATTGTAATGTTAAAAAAAAGTCCACTGTAACATTTTGAAAGCTTACTGTAAAATGGTCTTTTTTGTGTTAAAATTATGGAAGTCTTTCTCTAAGTGTTAAGTGATGATTTTTATGTTGTTTTACTTCAATATTCATGAATGTAATTCTTAATTGATATGAAAATGTGTTTTTACTAAAATGTCCCATTTTGCATGTTTTTTATATGCCATACATAGTATATTTAATTCTGTGCTACTTTTCATGTCTTGTGTTGTGAACGATAGTTAAAGGGCTTGTACAAGACCGCAAAGGTCAAGTACGCCTTGTGACGAACCAAGGGTTCTCCCTAACTTCTAGAGGTACTTGCGGATCGTTACATAAAGGTTACATGAATCACAAAACATAAAAAATATAAAGTAATGGAGTTCCAATGAGAAGTTGCGGCCATGGCTGACCACATTTAGATATCAAGGAAAACACAAATATTAACAATGTTATGCTTATTATATAGTAAGACCATCACTAGTTATAGGGCAGAAATTTTTCATTGCAAAAAATAGAAAGATTATGGTGCTAATAAATTGGGTAGATAAATGGACTAGATTTTACATAAATTATAACAGAAATAAGGCGCAAGTAGCCCTATGGACTACATACAATAATATGGGATAGAGAGTGAGCACACACACTTGAAGACAAGTGATGAGTGCCCAAATTGGACAAATGACATTCATTAATTAGTAATTTTATAATTAGTTATTACACATATTTATTGATTACTAGTTTTGAGGCACGTGCATAGCACGTGAATATCAAACAAGCTAGCACACTATTTTTAAATATAAAGTAAACATTATAAAAAAAATCACTATAATGAACTTATAATTACACTTTTTGATTATACTTTTTCCTCCCTTGCCTTTAGTGTGGTACTGCGTTATTATTTTATTGTTAGTGTTCTTACTTTTAATATAATAAAAATATTAATATAAAATATAGAAGATGTACTAAATTTGATGTTTTTATTTGAAATATTATATTAATTTAACATTCATGTTAGAGAATACTAATTTCACTAACCTTTGATATTTTCCACGTCTATAAATCAATCCTGAGGTTTTAAGAAAAGAAGAAGTAAAAACATTTTTAAAATATTGTTTAAAATATGAGGAAACCCCATCATTTATTTTTAAAATTTGCAGTAATAGTATGTGCATATTGTTCCATCATAAAGATATACTAAATAGGATATGTAAGAAGAAGAACAATAATAATGACTATTTATTTTTGAAAAATCTAGTTAAAAATTTTTAGGAAACCCCTCTTTTTATAGCAAACAAAGGGTATTGTATAAAAAACTACATACTGCGCCTTATCAAAAAGATGTCACGACCCTTTAGAAAACTCAAAACCAATTGGAAAAGTCACTACTCATAAGAGCAGTCATAACTCTTCGAAAATTTCACAACCCTTTGAAAAAGTTACAACTCTTCAAAGTCGCAATCCCATAGAAAAGTCATAACCCTATTAAAAGCTCACAACTCATATGAAAAGTTATAATTCATCGAAAATGTAACAACCATTCAATTATGAAAATGTGTCTGTCTTAATATAATATAGTATAATACACACAATAAATATAATCATATATTTATATAAAAGTGAACCTTAGGCCCGCTTATGTGGCGCAATCACAAATAAGAATTCTCTTTTAAGTTTTTTATTTCTAAAATTAGCCTTCAGTTTCATAAAAAGTTGTGATTTTGACAAAAAAAATTGTGAATTTTTATGAAAAGTTGCAAATATTACAAAAACTTATGACTTTTTATAAAAAGTAATGACTTTTATGAAGAATTTAAACTTTTGTGAATGGTTGCAACTTTAATAAAGAGTTGTGACTTTTTTGAAGAGTTGCAAATGTTGTAAAGAGTTGAGACTTTTTTGAAGAGTTCAACTTTTGTGAAATATTGTGACTTTATAAAAAATATTGTGAATTTACGAAGGAGTTGTGACATTCATGATAAGGCACCATAAGCATTTATTGATACTACCATTTGTTGTTTATAAATATAGGAATTTCTTTTTATTTTAAAACAACGATAATTCTGAACTTCTTTTACTTCTCTTCTTCTTCTTCTTCTTCTTCTTCTTCTTCTTTAGATTATATTTGTGTACTTTGCTCATGTTGAATAACTGACTAATACCATTGTTTTTTTATCAACACACTTGTAAATAAAATCTATTCCTTTAAACATTAGGTAGTAAATGGACTAATTTCTTAATGAAACAATGTTCATTTACCGGGCTCTTTTTTTCCTTTATGTTTCATTTTATTAGTAAAAATTCTTGTATGTTAATGAAAAGTCACTAATTTATGCTTTTTTTTGTGTACATGTTTTAAACTTTGCTGTTTATGTTTATGCTTTTTATCATTATTTTGAAGTAAAGATATGTTAATCAAGAGTTTGATGTAATCATAAGATTATTGGTGTCATGTAGATTAGAATTTTAAACTTATAAAATATATGACTTTAATCTTTATAGAGTGTTCAGTGGGTAAAAGATCCATGAGATGTACAACAAAGGACTTTCATTGTTCAAAAGTTACGATGGTCAACACTACCTTGGAGTTTTATATATTCAACATTCTATCTTATGGAGGTATCAATCGATTATTGACATTCAAAAAATAAAGGAATGTAGTAGGATGGTAAGTATTGTACTCAACGTTAATCGAACTTTAGGGGCTCAAAAGTTAGGTTGGAGTCAATGAATTACCCCTCACTATAGAGTGAATCAATATAAATGACATATTAAGGAAATAATTACCTCCTTATAACCTTTAGATTAAATGTCCCAAAAACAATAAAGTTTTTAACCATATGGATAAAAATATAAACAATAAAATATGTCTTTTAGCTATCAAAGTATTATCATCGACTGTGTATGATTTTGAATAAGGGACCTGCAAAGACATCATTTAATCCAAATTAGTTGAGCAACATATATTATTTCGTTGAACTCCAAGAGATGTGTTTTTATATTTTATTTAACTTATCAAGTACGCTACTATTTATAAAACATGTAGCATATTTAGATTTTGTATATAGCGCCCTTAAGTAAGAAAAAATGTATCGCAATTAATGAATATAATGTTTTGACAATTTTTAAAAAATACAAATATAGACATTGAAACAATTACATATCTTTTATAAAGGCTTTGGTGTTGAAAAACTATAGTAAAATAAAGAATTAATAACAATATTTGTGAACACTTAGAATCAAATCCTTTTCGTTTTAAGATTAAAAAGACATTTCATATCATATTTGGATAAAATATTACTGACATCTTTTTTTAGGGTTATAACCTCTCAAAAACACATTGTTAATTATATGTTGAGAAGTAGATTATAGACATAGGTCACCACCGCCTAAGCGCGTGATATTTACCGAGTAAAATATAAATAAGATTGACTACATTTGGTGTTTTAAGTTAGGTAGTATATATATATATATATATATATATATATATATATATATATATATATATATATATATATATAGCTTTGTCTAATTTTAATTTTACATGAAATTTAGAAGAATTTCTATTTAAGGATTAAATGTTAAACATATTAAAAGTTCTTTTAAGTTTATGGTTTTAAAGAAGTGTCACACCCAAAGAAATAATAACATTCTATATTAAACTGAATAAAAGTAAAAATGCAGTTAATAAATTTGAAAGGAAAGAGTATTTACTAAATGTACTTTGGACTCTTCAAATATACTTTTGATCAAGTACATTTTCCCCCATATTTTGAGACTTTTTATATTTTCAATACTAATTTGTAGTTTGTTCAACAGAAATCATTGGTATTTTTGTCAAGTGGAAGTTGCTACAAAAGTATATTTAATTTTTACGTAAAGTCAGTAAAGATAATATTTTGATTTGAAGTTGAGTTATTTCATTTGCCTTGTCGAATAAATTTTTGTCGATCTATCTATTTTACCCACAAAAAAATATTGTAATTTAATGATTGAAAAACTCTCATCATTTTCCTTACCTATTTTAAGAAGAATAGAAAACTTACCAAACTTATAGTTTAAAAGTCGTAGAAACCCCCACGATTTAAAATCATGAAAGGATATACTAAAAAGGTTTTAGCGCGTCTTTTCTTAGAAGTCACAACCATTCAGATAAATCATAACTTTTCGAATATGTCATAACTCATCGATAAAGTCACAACTCCATAAAAAATCAGAACCTTCCGAAATAATTATTGCCCATCAATGTGGAAAAGTTTATGCTTTTAATATAATATAGCATAAATAAATACAATATTAATTATATATCATGTATACTAAATATAGTGGTTTAATTTGGGGTATTTTGGTATTTTAATATTAAAGTTAGCAAGTTCATGGTTTTAAGGTAGAATAGATATAGAGATAGATAGATAGATAGTTAGATAAATAGATAGATAGATAGATATAAAACTTATATACACTTAAATATTTTTATTTCTTTCATATAAAATATTTATATTAATTTCATTATCACATAAATTTTTTAAAAATTAAATTGTTATCTTTTTACTTTCACATTTATTAAAAAGATTATGTTTTTATTTTAAAAAAAAGAAATAATTTAAAGTGTCCGTTAGTTTTATCATTTTATTGTTTGATGTTTGCTTTGATTTTCAACAATTATTTTGGTATCAATTCAATATTAAGATATTTTAAATATAAGACACTTGGAATTAGATTTCAAATAAAATTTAAATGAAGTACAACGAAAAATAAAACCAATAGAAAAACAATGAATAAATGTAAAAATTAGAAGTTTTTGTATCAGGAATATATATATATATATATATATATATATATATATATATATATATATATATATATATATATATATATATATATATATATTTAGACACATGGAAGGACAGTGTAGATGTAGTAATTCTGATGGTTTTTTTTGTGTTTTGCAGGAAAGTCGTCTAAAACAGAAATACAGAAGATTGTGCAGAAGAGGTGACCTACGAAGCCATCGACGACCGATCGTTCAATCGACGGTGCATAGGTGGTGGTCATCGACTAGAGGTCCAAGCATCTGGAAAAAAATCAGGGAATTCTAACCAAGTGTGGAGCTTGATAGTTTTACGGCCTGTTGAGTGATCGACGGACCTTCCTGGTCAATCGTCAATCAGATCAGAGAGTAGTCCAAGAAGCCGAATTTGATGAAAAACTATGTATGGAACTATGGAGGCATCGATGGACCGTAGTTGTATCGCCGGACCGTGTTGTCGGTCCGTCGATTGGATCGGAGAATATGCCAGAATGAAGGCTGAAGAAGTTGCTAAGTATGGAACGGCGATATGCACCGACGGACCATGATGTTTGTCCGTCGATTGAATAAGAGAAGGTGTGATGTGAAGGCTTGAAGAAGATGCTAAGAGTGGATCGACGGAGGCATTCAACAGTCCGTCATTCCATCGACGGACTGTCAGTGGTGTCGTCGATTGAAAACGCATTTCTGGACAGACTTTCCTTCTTTAGAACTCCTTTTGATTTAGGACTTTATTACTATAAATAGGGTTAAAAACCTCGTTTTTCGGGTTAGACTTTATGTTATATTTCATACTCTTATTATTGGAAGTTGAACTTTGGATTTTGGGAATTACATCAAGTTCCTAAAATTGATTGTAAAGATATTTTCTTTAATTGAATTGTTATTTCTGGATTTTCTTCAAATTTGTCAATGTAAATACATGAATTCTTCTTTAATAACTATGAATTGTGTATTTCTAAGCATGGTAACTAAATCCATAACTAGGGTTGTGGCAACCATGGGTAATTAACAAGGTAAAACTAGCTGAATAACAATTCTAAAATAATTTCTTGCATATATTGATAATTCATTCATTTAGAAGTCTTTTTAACGAGTGCACGCGTTAGAACTTTCCCTGTTCCTACTTGCTGGACCAAGGAGGTAGTTGATAGGAAAAGAATTATTAACATAGCTTTAGTATACACTATCGAATAGGCTAGTTTCACTTTTTGTTAAGTAGTAACTTGGCCAAGCAATGAATATGATGCTTAATATGAGGTAATGGTAAGGTTTAGTAAAGTAGACACATGTAGCCGGACCAAGGTACGAAGTGAAATTCTCTATTTGCCGAACCAAAGAATTAGGGATACATAACTTACCACTTTGCATGCAAGACCCTAGGAAATAGTTGTTATAGCTAGGATTACTGCGTTATAAACCTATGAGGAACAGTTACACCATAGTTTATCTCATAATTTGATAAACACCAAAGTTATAAACTTGTTATTTGTCTTACTTAGAATAATAAAACACTTTTATGCTAACTTTAAGCACAATTACTGAATTTTAGTCAATAATTTCCTAATTTTACTTTTTTCTTTATTTTTGTGTCTTTCATGTCTACATATAGTATATGCCAAGCACACGGAGTCCGGGAGAACCAGTGCTTCCATTTAATCCAGAACTGACCCTTACATTCCGCAAGATGAACAATTTACACAATCTTGCTAATGTTGGTGATGAGATCAACTGCCAACCTCCTCAACCGGTTAATGCTCATAATCAAGTGATCGTGGAGAACCCTGGTGAAGGAGCTATGAGGAGATGACCTCCTGCCATACGCACTCAAGAGTATTATATGGGCAATGCCAACATCGCTGACTCGGACAGACCTCTTGTCCTACCTCCTCTACCACAATGTCATTCATTTGTGGTAACTAGTAGCTTGATGCAGATGCTCACCACTAGAGGTTTGTTTTTCGAGGCTACCATCTGAGGATCCATACTCTCACATCCTCAAGCTGAGGTTGGTGTGCAAGAGTTATGTAGGGAGGTCGTACTTAGACATGGATGTCATCGGGTAAGGGTGTTCCCTCTCTCACTGACAGGAGGCCACAATTTGGTTTGCTGAGTTTCCCTTTAACTCGATCTATACTTGGGCGCAGTTGAGGTATGTGTTCCTTGCAAGGTACTATCCAGTGTCGAAAAAACCTCAACCATAAATATAGAGTGAATAACATTGTGTCATTGCAAGGGGAGTCGATAAGTAGTTTTTGGGATAGGTTCACCTCATTTATGAGAAGTGTCCCAAACCACCGCATTGATGATGAATCGTTGAAAGAGTACTTCTATAGGGGGGCAAGATGATAACAATAAGAAATTACTCGATACTATTGAAAGTGGTTATTACTGTGAGTGCACTTATGTCGACATCGTGGAGAAGTTGGAGAAAATCTCCGAAACAAGAAGGCTTGGAGCACTAGGAAGTCGGAGACTGGATAAACACTTTTGCAGTGCAAGCTACACACAACCTGACGGCAGATGAGATTCATGAGGACATGGCTCAAAGAGGACTGAGCTTGGGTTAGTACTTAAACATGTCACTGGCAATGAAGAGAAAGTGAATGCGGTGAATTATTTGATTAAGACACCACCGCCGGTAGATGAATTTTACTATGAGGAAGACTCTTATGTAGTGAATGAGAAGACGGGGGGTTGCTTACTGAACGCCCAATGCTACAATCAGGAGAATTGGCGCAAAGGTCAAGGAAAACAAGGTCGAAACTATGGGAATTATAATAAAGAGGGTAACTATGTTCTATATGGAAACTAAAACTGCGATAAAAACTTCAATCGGAATAATTATAATAACAAAAACGATCAGAGTAGGCCCTATGTTCCACCTCAAAATCGGGAAGTTGCTCCAAGGGATGGTGGAAGTAGTATGGCGCGAGTTGAGGATATGTTGCAGAAGATGATGAGGAGGTTTGATGCTAGTGATGAGCATGCCAAAGAGTTGAGAATTGATTTACCCAATATCAGGCAAAAGGTGGATGCACATTCTCAATCAAGCATCTTGAGTTGCAAATGACCCAATTGTTTCCTACTGTGAACCCATGCCAACCGGGTACTGTTACTATAAATACTCTCAAAAATCTTAAAATAATGATAGACATTGTATGGAAGTCACTACTCGAGGTTATAAGAAAAAAATTGATCCATCTATGTCGTCTGGCATAGAAGATGAGATGAGCAGGGATGATGAGGTACTGGAAGTTAGTGGTGAGATTATAGATAAATCGGGGAAAGAAGAAGAGGTACCCGGAAAGGTAAGCCCCATTCCTAATCCACCACCACCATTTCCGCCAAGGTTGGTGAAAAAGACCGAGAATGGCAAGTACCTGCCTTTTTTATTACTATGTGGAAATAGCTTTCCATCTAGTTTAGAAAAATATTTTATTTAATTTTATTACGGAAATTTATTGTTGTTGATCAAATCATTAATACTTTCTTATTTCTTGAAACTGTGCTAAATATTATATCATGGGAGTGCTTAAAAATTTTAATATATTAATTAATTTATGAAAGTAGAAGATGTATATTATATTAATATGAATAAAAATAATTATAATGGCAAGCATGTAATTAAATATTAATTAAATAAGAAAACAAATTTTATGAGTTGTTGTGATTTAGTTGAATTAAGATAGGAGTTTTATTTTTTAGTCTGAATAGTGTTAAGAGTGCGTAACGGATCTGATTCATTCAGATATATCAAGACTCATTAAGAGGCTTATAAAAAAATAAAAAAAATGAACTTAATGAGCTGTATCTGAATAATAAAGATTCAGTTCTTTAGAAAAAATACATGAGGCAAATCTGAATGATTAAGATTCAAAAATAAATATAATTTTATAAAAAGTGGGCTGGCCCAGCAAGCCTATAGCCCACGTACTTGTGGGTTGGGCTGACCATTTTCTTGCCCACACCAAAACATGGTCTAGCCCTGCCTCACCCGTAAAATATCAAAGTCTGTATGAGTTAGCCCGGATGGGGTGGGCTATCCCATATTGACAACTCTAATAAAAACTTCGTGTTTGGGGTTGGATCTTTTATTTTTTTCATCTTTTTGTTCTTGGAGAATAGGCTTTTACAACTTGGCAATTAATTCAAGTTTCCGGAACCGATTCTCAACTGAATTTTTTTTTTCAAGTATAATTTCTGGATTTTCTTCTAACTTCTCAAAGTAAGTTCCTGATTTATTAATCAACAAATATGAATTATTTTCTTTTATCCACGGGTAACTAAATGCACAACTAGGATTGTGGGAACCACGGGTGATAAACAAAATAAGCCTAGATAATTAACAACTCTCAACTAGATATTACATGCATCGATAATTCTTTTGTGTAGAAGTTTTCTTTAACGAGTACACACGTTAGAACTCGTCTTATTGATACTTGCAGAACCAAGGAAATAATTAATAGGAAAAAAATTATCAACATAGATATAGTCGATGCTATCTAATAGGCTAATTTATTGGTGCGAAGCTATAACTAAGACAAACATCAAATATGATGCTTAATATGAGGTAAAAGTTAAGGGTTAGTAACTTAAACACACTTAGCTGGACCAAGGTACATAGTAAAATTCTCTATACTTTGGACCAAGGATTTAGAGATAAATAACTTATCGCTATGCATGCAAATCCTTAGGAAATAACTGTTATAGGCAAGGATTATGGTGTTATGAACCTACAGGGAACACTTAAACAAAAGTTTTTCTCACAACTTGCTAAACACCAACAATTTACTCTTGTTACTTTTTATATTTCAAAATATTGCAATACTTTTGTTTCACAACCCCCCCTTTAATTATTAGTTTTCAGAAACGAAGTGACTAAATAGAGGTAATTGTGTATTATATTTAAGTCTAAATCATTTTTCTCAAGGGTTTGACCTTAACAAATAATTGGGATCTATGCTTGATATGACTGCTTATTCTTTATTAGGGAAGTATAATTTGAGCATATCAAATTTTGGCGCTACTGTCATGAAAAGTGGCTTTTAGATTAACTTTAAGAGAAATTACTCAATTTTAGTTGAGAATTTCCTAATTGTACTTTTTCTCTTTGTTTTTGTCTCCTTCATGTCTAGCTTTAGTGTATGCCAAGTATAGGGAGTCGAGGAGAACCAATACATCAATTTGTTCCAGAACTGAGCCATACACTTCAAATAATAAACGATCAACACAAACTGTCTAATATTGGTGATGTGATAAACCGTCAACTTCCTCCGCTGGTTGATGCTCACAACCATGTGATTGTGGAGAACCGTGGTGATGGTGCTTTTAGGAGGGAACCTCCCGCTCCACGCTATGAAAAATATTATAGGGGTAATGTTAACATCACTAATTCGTATGGTCCTCTTGTCCTATCATTCATTCGTGGTAATTAGTAGCTTGATGCAGATACTCGCATAGGATAATAACAACAAGAAAATACTTGATACTATTGCGGGTGGTTCTTAATGTGAGTGCACATATGCAGGACCGCCTAAAAGTTAGAGAAAATTTCCCGAAACAATAAATATTAGAGCACTAGTAAGTCAGACACTAGGAGAAACACATTTGCTTTGCAAGCTACACACAACCCGGACGCAGATGATATTCGTTAAGAGATATGTCAAATGAGGACAGAGCTTGGGTTTTTATTGAAACATTTCACTGGGTGCAATGAAAGTGAATGCGACGAATTATTTGACTAAAACTACCAGCGCCAGTAGATGGATTTTTCTATTAAGACGATTCTTATGCAGTGAATGAGCACACGCGGGGTTTCTGACCGAATGCCCAAGTCTCCAATCAGGAAAATTAGCACAAAGGTCAAGGAAATCAAGGATGGAACTATGGAAATTGTAACTGAGAGGTTCATTATATTCGTTATATGAACTACAACCACGACACAAACTTCAATCGGGGTAACTATGCAAACCGAAATGATCGTACTAGGCCTTATGTTCCACCTCAAAATTGGGAATTTTCTACTAGGAAAGGTAGAGGTTTTATGGCGTGAGTTGAGGATATGCTGCAAAATATATTGAGGATGTTTGATGCTAGTGATGAGCACGCCAAAGAATTGCAAGGTGATTTGGCTTATAGTGGGCAAAAGATGGATGCACATGCAATCTCGATCAAGCATATTGAGTTAGAAATTGCTCTACTATGAACCCACGTCAACCAGATACTTTTCGTAGCAATAGTATCCAAAATACAAAAAATGATGGACAATGCATGACAGTCACTTCTCGAGGGTTAATCAAACAATTGATCCACCTGTGCCGTCTGGCATAGAAGATGAGGTGAGAAGAGATGATGAGGTAATTGAAGATAGTGGTGAGTTGGTAGAAAAATTGGGGAAAGAAGATGAGATACCCCAAAAGGTGACCCTCGTTCCTAGACAACAACCACCATTCCCAGAAAGATTGGTGAAAAGACCGAAGATGGTAAATACTGGTGTTTTATTACTATGTTGAAACAACTTTCCATCAATGTCCCTTTAATAGAAGATCTTGAGCAAATACCTTGTTATGCCAAGTTTATAAAAGATATGGTTACTAATAAGAGATCGGTAAGTTTTTAGGATGATGATTGGATGCAACATTATAGTGCTATTTCTACAAGGTCTCTTATGTAAAACTCAGAAGATCCGGGCACTTTCACTATTCCACGTACTATCGGGTTATTATTCTTTGCTAAAGCATTCTGTGATCTTGGGGAAAGCATAAATTTCATGCCCCTCTCTATTTACAAGAAGTTAAGTTTGGTGACTTAAATCCCATTGTGATGCAGTTACTAATGGCCGATCGAACGATAAAGAGTCCTATTGAGATACTCCATGATGTGTTAGAGAAGATGGATTCATTTATATTCCCTATCGATTTTTTGATTTTTCACTTTGAGGTTGATTTTAAGGTGACTATTATTCTTGGGAGACCATTCCTTGCGACCAGTTGCGCATTTGTTGAGATGGAAAAAGGGCTGATAAAGTTCAGGTTGAACAATGAAGAAGCAACTTTCAACATTTGTATGTCCAAGAACTAGAGTGGTTAGCTCAAAACAGTATCTTCTATGTCTTACAAGGTTGAGGGTATGTCTGAGTTACAAATCGAAGAGCACCTTGATATTGAAGCACTGAAGGAAATAATCATGAATTTTGAGAGTGATGGTATTGAGGAGTATGGTTCAATTGTGGTGGCACTTTATTGAGGTGACTTTCAGTAAAAACCAAAGAAGTTCGAGTTAGATATGAAGCATCGAAAGACTTCACCCGTGAAACTATCTATTGAGGAGACCACAAAATTAGAGCTTAAGGCTCTACCACCTCATCTGATTCATGTATTCTTGGAAAAAAATTACTCTTTGCTGGTAATCATTGCATCGTATTTGAAAGTAGGGCAAGTAGAGTGTCTGGTAGTGGTGTTAAAGAGGTTCAAACGAGCCATTGGTTTGACTATTGCGGACATTATTGGGATTCGACCAGGTCTTTATTCACAAAAAATCAAACTCATGCCCGATCATAAGACAAGTATTGAGCATCAAAGACGGTTAAATCCACCTATGCAAGAGGTACTGAAAAAATAGATTATTGAGTGGTTGGATGCCAGAGTCATATATCCTATCACATATAGTAGTTGGGTATGCCTGTTTGTTGTGTACCAAAAAAGGGGTGAATGCCAATGGTCCCTAATAAAAAGAAAGAGCTTGTTCCAATGAGTCCGGTGACCGGATGGAGAGATTGTATGGATTAACGGAAGTTAAATGCATTGACTGAGAATGACCATTTTCCTATGCCCTTCATGGATTAGATGTTCGATAGGCTTGCAAGAAAAAGATGGTATTGTTTTCTTGATGTTTGTTAGGGTTACAATCAAATTTTCAATGCACTAGAGGATCATGATAAAACCACTTTTAGTTGCCCGTATGGAACTTTCGCTTTCAAGAGGATTCCTTTTGGGTTGTGTAAGGAACAGACTACTTTTTAGAGATGTATGATGTTTATGTTCTACTATATGGTAGAGGACACCATTGAGGTGTTTATGGATGATTTTTCAGTTGTTGGAGACTCGTTTGAGCGTTGTTTGAGTCACTAGGACATTGTTCTCAAAAGTTGTGAAGATTGCAACCTTGTGATAATTTGGGAGCAATATCACTATATTGTGATAGAGGGTATTGTGTTGGGTCATTATATCTTAGAGAAGGGGATAGAGGTTGATCGATCTAAAGTTGAGGTGATAGAGACACTTCCTCCACCCATCTCTATAAAAGGTGTGAGGAGTTTTATTGGGCATGGGGGCTTCTATCAGAAGCTTGTTAAGTATTTTTTAAAAATTGCACATCCACTGTGCATGTTACTAGAAAAAGAAACAAAATTTTATTTTCATGAATCCTTCCTGAAGGAATTTTGAGAGTTGAAGCAGAAGTTGGTGTCTGCGCCCATTATTATTACCCTGTATTTGAGTAAGCTATTTGAGGAGATGGTGCGAGATTTCTTCTCCTCACACATAGAGGTTCTCCAAAGTCCTTTGGACAGGAGGTCTAACCCCACCAAAATAGCACCACTCACATATGTCCGTGTTCGAGTCCATTAGCTTGAGATTTCTTCTCCTACCATTTGCCGATTGCTATACATTGAGGCCACTTATAAAGGGAGGGTACCACTTATCAATGAGTTTTACTACACATCATATGTGGTCAGGAGTGGCCATTTACAGCGGAACAGAGATCTGAGAGATACCACCAAGTGGTGAATTACCCAGCTGATATCCATAAACGGTAAGGGACCGGACTGGGTGATGGACCCTATAAGCCTTATCAAGAAGGGCAACATTACGTTTGCAGCAAAGTTAATTTGGCTTTTGGTCCGCCACCGCTATCCCCCACAGCTGTAGATAATATACTCACCTTGGATAGAGCGGTCCTGCTAGAAGCGATGGTCGCCAGATTTGAGATTAACTTTACAATATGTTGATCTTGTTATGCATGAGCGGTCTTTCAAAGCCTCTACTACTTACCCATTTGACTGCATGATGTTTCAGTTGTGCACTAGTGCTGGAGTGACCATTTGGCACATAGATGTCCTCTGTACTCCTAGCGGGTCAGTGGATATTGGTCCCATTAGGGATGAGGCCAATAAAATCGCACCACGGAAAGGGACCAAAGTAGAGGTGCCCCCACTAGGTGAGAATTTGGAGGATACAGTAAAGCAAGCCCAAGGGGATGATAATGCTACATCAGAGACTACCGATACCTCCCCAGTAGAGTCTACCTCGAACACAAGTAGGGAACCGAGTTCCTCCTGGTCTATGCCTCCATTTTCAGCACTGGTCCCTCTTATTAGGGTGCAATAGTTAGAGGGCCAGATGGCAACCTTGGTGCACTACATCCATCCTTGGATGCAGAGATCCATTTCTGAGGTTGAGGACCGGATTAAGAAGAAGGTAGCTCAGCAGACGGACAGGAGGATTCAGGTGGTCCATTAGTGGCTCGATGTTTTAGGGTTGAGAGTCCTCGCACGCCCAGACCCTAGCATTGATTTGACGACTCTGTAGGCGGATGTGGAGAGTCTGAGGGTCGATGTGGATTCGATCTTAGTTATGAGGGTACCCGAGCCTGAGGCCGCATATACAGATCTTGCAGAGGATACAATGCTTACTTTACAGTTCACTACCACAAATGCCTCGCCACCCCTTCCACATGACCGTTCCAAGAGGCACCGGTCCAAATAGAGTGAGGAGAATCGGGCTAGGAAGAATTATCGTACTGATATGGAGGCTGCAAGAAGAGCTTCATTGTTTGATGAGGATGCCCGACCGATGAGGTCTCCTGAGTTAGCTGCAAAGGTATCTAGGTTAAGGTTTGCGGATATTGAGAGGAGCACCACTGAGGGTGCAGATATTGCCGTCGATACTACTGATGGTGACCCTACTACTGAGGGAGCGGGCTCTGGGAAATCTGACCCGACGGCTTGTTGATCTATAGCGTTAGGTGCCTCAGGTATGTTTTACCTACCACATTTGCTTTATTTTTTATGCATTTGGGACAATGACACGTATTTTTGTTGGGGGTGACTGAATGGAAAGTGAGTGCCAAGTTGAAGTATGAGTATTTCAACTCATGATCCTCGCTTTATGGTTTACTTGCCTATGTTCTTTTGCCCCAAGAGACTGGTTATTTTACTGTTGAACCAACGTGTTTAGTATCTTGTACAAAGTATGATTGTGAAATCTGAATCATGATGGCTAAATATGAATGATATCTCATTCTAAAGGGAATGCTTGCATGATTAGGCATAGTAAATGTTGAATGTGTTGTCTCTATATATAACATAGGGATACACCATTGCATGACCTTCAATATAAAACTCGAACTTAGGTGTCCGATAATCTGGTAGGGTAATGAGGTGATAAGAGAGTGTGAGGAAAGTTTATTATCCCACTATTGGTACATAGCTAGAACTTGCCCGGTTAGTCCTGAAAAATGAAATATGTGTTAGACTATTAGGAACGGATCATAGGCTCTTGTCCAAATTAGCCAATCTTTAGCCTAAAATAAAACAAAACCAACGGAAATAGATCCCTTTGTGATACAAATATTTTGAGCTTACAATGGACTTTTCTTTTCCACCCCAACTCATCTTTCCTCGGTATAATGTGTTGGCCCTGGTTCCTCATTAGACTGTGCGCCTCAACTTAGGCCAAAAGAATAAGTTGAGGGTGGCTAATGCAGAAACTGATCTCGTCTTGGACCTTACCCATCCTTTGGTATTGTGTATCTAGACTCATTGCAAAGCCATAAGTTGAGGGTGCCTATTACGAGTTATGTCCCGAAAAGTGCGGTTTAAAGGATTAATGTGAAAAAAAAGGAAACCAAAAGAAAATAAATAATGAATAATAGAAGAGACTTAGTCAAAGTGGAAATGAGGTAAAAAAAATAAAAATAAAAATAAAAGAAGTGTTTAAGTAAGAATCATTTACACAAAAAGGAGAAAAGAAAGGACAAAACAAGGCAAAGAGTACAAGAAAAGGATGAGTAGGGCATACTAGATAATAAAAGAGGTAGGACACTTAGTCGTAATGTCAAAGAGGACCACAAGTCACTAAAATGTACTCTTATGTATTAGACTTGACCCATAGCCTACGTTACAAGCAAGGAAAGTCCTATCGTGATACTAGGAGCCTAATACGGTGAACTTAAGCAGTGAAAATAAGGGCAAGCCTATGGCTACAAGTACTAACTAGGTGTGAAGTTTTTTTGAGCGTGAGTGTTGAAAAATGATCCTTATATCCAATTTTGAAATCACTGAACAAATAAAGGAGTATATCTTTTGAAGTAAAGACACTAAATGCAATATTTGAAAGTCGATACCTTGGTGAGAGATAAAAGTATAGGTGTCGGTGCATGATGAGACTATGTCATCGTCTGATCCACATGAATGATCCTAGTGAGCCTAAAAGTCAAATCATGCATCAAAACAATAAAAATAGTCAGGAATTATAGCCAAATGATAGCAAAAGCTTAAAAGAGGATACTTTTGTACAAAGGTGTTGTGGTGAGTCATAGTGTGTCGCTTGAGGACAATCAATGAATTTAAGTTGAGGGTGTTAATGTACCGTGGTTTCACGGTACTTCCAATGTTTTTTCCTTAAGTTTAGTGTGTGTCTAGGGTCTTTTTTGTTGTAATTTTATTGTTTTTTATCTGTGTTTTCCAAGAAAGTTTTCCATAACGGAAATGCATAAAGTAGTGGAAAAATCAGTGTAGAAGTGACCCACGAAGCCATCGACGGTCCGTAGGTAGTGATCGTCGACTGGAGGTCCAAGCATCTGGAAGCAAATATGGAATTCTAACCATATGTGGGACTATAGAAGGATCGACGGTCCGTCGATTAGTCAACGGACCATTGGACGGACCATCCTAGAAAAGTTTCAATCAGATTAGTGATATGTCCCAATACCCGGTGTTGAAGAAAAGCTAAGTATGGAGAGATTAGAAGCATCAAAAGACCGTGTTTTTGGTCAGTCGATTGGATAAGAGAAGATGCAAAAATTAAGGCTAAAGAAAAAGCTAAGTATGGACCGACGGAGGAAGTCGACAGTCCGTCTTTCCATCGACGGACGTCTATGGGGTCGTCGATTGAAACCGTGTTTTCCTGACAAACTTTCCTTATTTGTTTTCCTTTTATTTTAGGAAGGTGTCTTTATAAATAGGGTGTAAAAACATTTTTTGGGGGTTGGATATTTTATTATTTTTATACGGTTTTTTTGGAGATTTGACTTTTGCAACTTGGAAATTAATTCAAGTTTCCAAAATCGATTCTCAAATGAATTTTGTTGTTCCAAGTATAATTTCTGGATTTTCTTCAAACCTGTCAAAGTAATTTCATGATTTATTATTCAACAAATATGAATTGTGTTCTTCTAACAATGGGTAACTAAATCCACAACCAGGGTTGTGGGAACCATGGGTGATTAACAAAATAAGCCTAGCTAATAAACAATTCTCAACAAGGATATTGCATCGATAATTCATTCATCTAGAAGTGTTTTTTAACGACTGCACGCGTTAGAACTCACCTTATTGTTATTTTCCGAATCAAGGGATAATTAATAGGAAAATAATTATTGATATAGATATAGTGGATTCTATTTTATAGGCTGGTTTTAATTGGTGCCAAATTATAACTAAGCAAAACACCTAATATGATGCTTAATATGAGGAAAAGATAAGGGTTACTAACATAGATACACATAGCCGGAAAAAAGGTACGGAGTGAAATCCATTAAATGCCGACCAAGTATTTGGATATGCATAACTTATCACTTTGCATGCAAAACCTTAATATTTAGAGATACATAACTTATCACTTTGAATGCAAAACCTTAGGAAAGAATTGTTATAGGCTAGGATTATGGAGTTATGAAACTATGGGGAACACTTATACCCTAGTTTTTCTCAATACTTGATAAACACAAACAATTTACTCTTTCTACTTGTTAAATTTCACAATATTGCAATACTTTTGTTTCAAAAAAAAAACCCTCTATTTACTAGTTTTCGGAAAGGACTTGATTAAATATAGGTAATCGTATATTAAAGTTAAGTCTAAACCATTTTCCTTGTAGGATTGACCCAAACGTAATAATTGGATTCTCTTCTTGATACGACCGCTTATATTCTTTAGGAATGTATAATTTGAGCATATCACGGAGGTCTAGAAAGGATAGCATGTACACAACATTTTACTTCTAAGACATTGCTTATGGGGTTTGAGAGTTGATTTTTGATAGCCTCTCGACTCAAAAGAAATGTGATGCAGTAAAACAAACACCTAAATGAGAAATATAGGGTTTCTATTTCACAAAATTAACAACACCAAAAATGAGAAACGTTTGATTTCCTAAACAGAATAAGGAAGCAAATTTTAACCTTACTCAAGAACTAAAATTATTACTGATAATGTAAATATCCAATGAAAAAAAGAAAACTATCAAATTTCCTTTTGAGGACACGTTATCCTTCAGTTGTTGAACACAAATTTGTATTATTTTGAAGTCTTCAAATTCATCACAATAGAGTAAAAGAGGGAACTAAAGAAGGGTTAGAGGTTTTCTTCTTAAATTAAATTTTACAGAATTGTAATACGGAGCGGGTTCAATGGGGTGGGTGGGTGAGTGGGGGCAATTAAATATGGAGATATTAGTTGTATTGTCTTGTTCATATAAATTTACGTGACACAATTTAATTCGACATAAAAAAAATAAAAATGAAAAGGAAATTACAATGTGACATGTAATAGAAATCTTAGATATTAATGTAATTATAAATTATTTTATTAAAATTTTGAGTCAAAAAATGTCTTTTTTATTTTATATAAGTAATTTATTTATATTCGTAAAAAAAATGATAATTTTCATTAATTTGCACTTTAAGAAATTTTTTCTAAAGGTTTAAAAACTTGATTAATTTATAAAATAAAAAAATAATAACTCTAAGGATAAATGAGGTCAAAATGATTGAAAAGATTATCTACAATAAAGTGAAAAATTAGTATAGGACTATATAAAAGACTTTCTTTTTTAAATAACCTAAAAAGATTAAATATCACATAAGTTAAGGGAAAAGAGAGTATAAATTAATGTTATTATTTATTTAGAGAAATTGGCTGGTACAATTAGTTCCTAAAAAATTACATTGATATGTCTAATCCTGTCCACTAAATTATTTTTTTTCATATGACATTTAAAACCTCATATTGTTAAATTTGATTGTATAGGTCAGTTAAAATTTAATTTTCTGATTTTGTGGCCTTTTTATTTTATAAGTAACCATTGATTTTATATAGGGGATCTAGAAAATACCAAGAGATACCATTTGTTCTGTTTTATAGACAATTCCTTCATTTTAGCCACTTTTATGTAAGTGCTAATATAGAATCAGCGAAGGTATATTCATTTAAATTTTCTTGAAAATAAAAATTATATGATATAGATAAGAGTTTTCTAGTGTTTATATATAAATTTTAAATTCCTCAACATAAATAACTTTGTACATTGTAAGGCGTTTAATTTTCAACTTTGTAATTACAATTTTTTTAGCAGACCATGAAGAAGTTGGAGGTTTTGTAGTTTTATGAATTCTTTATGTATATTCATAAAATATTTTTATCAGTAATGTTATTGTGTACTACAATATTTTAAAAGAACTGATAAAATAATTAAACTTCGCGAAAATTGTGTTGAGTTTTGTCTTGACTCATTATCTCCCACGTTTTGGCTCAATTCATATTGATTCAATAAAATTCAGTTTTAATTGGATCTTAATACGCTTGTTATCTTGACACAATATATTTGACTAAAATTGATCTAATTCACTCAATTTTAATAGAAGAAAAATCAATGAAACAAATACAATTATACACGAAAAACTAATAAAAAGCTACCAAATAGTTATCCTCTTTTGGATGAGTTGCGATTTATCTGAGCAAATGAATATTAGCATAGAAATGCCTAATTTCAGGACCAAATTGTATATAATTATATATAAATATATAAACACATACATACATTAATATTTACGCTTTAATATTCCGTATTGGAATCTCAAAACATGCACTTATTATTTTCACTCATGAAGTATCTTTATTTTGTTATAAGAAGCAGATCCACATTAATAAGTGGTGGTGCATGTGTATGTATATCTGTCTCTAGAAAAAAAAATATAGTTAGTAGTGCACTCTCAATGAGTATAGAGTTATACTTGTGCTAGAGGAATCTCCCATAAAACTAGGGTTTGAGTCTAGCTAAAACTCTTATTTCTTTTAAAGTTTATTTTAGTATTCAGGGGGGGGGGGGTTAAATTTAAATTCACTTAGTCAACTAATAGTAGTTTATAATAATTGACACATAAGATTTTATCCTGGTTCGGATCATCAATGCGAAACCTAGTCCAGTCCCCTAGGTTTCAAGGGTTTTACATAAGAAATTCAAAGAGAACTTTGTGCTACAACAATTTGAAACTTTCTCATGTATGATACGTAAATAAGTTTTCTACCTTGACACTGCCTCAACTTTTATACTAAACTCATATTTTTTTTCTCTTTTCTTTTCAATTGTATCAGTCACGTGTTTACAAAGCTTTATGAAAGACAAAAGAAAACTGCTTGCTAAGCTCAAGTGATGTTGCGTACTTCACACTAAAAATCTAGGTCGCTTTATGTAGATGATGATCTATGATCTTGTAAGTAAAAACCCAAGGATTTATCTTAATCATGTATAAATTTGGGGAGTCCTTGATTGAGGCAATTTAGTTCTGTATCCATGATGTAAGTCACTTCGTCTTCTTTCCTTTTGTTCGTTTTATCTTTTCTTTGTATGATCGACAATATTCTTATATTGTGGCTTGATTCATACCTTTTTCGTTCTTGATGATTTAGTTGTGATCTCTGCCATGTGTGCGAGTATTCTACTTCATTTAGACTTTCCTTTATGTGCAGATGAACCATATATTCCTTTCCTTATTTTGTCCCTTATATTTGAGGCTATCCTTTCCAATGCTTCTTTGCAGCTTCAAGCAAATATTCTTTTCCTTCTTGAAATTGTTTGCGCTGATGATTTCCTTTTAGAATCAGTGACCTCAAAATTGAGATCACCTCGTTAAGTATCTATTTTCAAAATCAACTAAATCTAAAGAGTTACCAATCTCCCCCTTTTTGATAATGACAAGATTGACCACAATTTTAATAGTAATCTTGATAGTAAATTTTACAGAGAAAATTAATCGTACTTCCCTGAGGTCTCATGTCTTAGTTCATCGATGCATGCAACTCTCCCCTGTCTCACGGAGGATTAATAAATATTGATTTGTTTTCTCCACCTTTGTCATAATATAAAAGAATAGAGAAAAGAAAACCAAATTAAAACAAAGACATCAGACACCAGAGTAGTCTAAGAGTCAGAGAGAGAAAAAAATAGTGGTCGAAGAGATAGAGAAGTACATGCCCTACTGAAAGTTAGTGCAAAAATTTAAGGATCACACGGTAGAGTTAATGACCACCCAAAATGTACTTGAGGGAGTTAATCACTTTCTCACAGAAGGTGTTGTAAGAAAGTTCGACATTCCGCGAAAGACTTAATTATAAAGTCTGAATTGTAACAGCAAGCTCATTGTTGGAGGAGTTGACTCCACTTTTGAGAGAGTCAACTTGTTGGATCAAGAGATTTACTGTTGAGATACTTTCCTACTTAATCGTTATATTGGTAATGAATAACTTACCGATATTAGTGCTATAGTCTTTATGTTAAAAAAATACCTTTCACAGCATCAGGAAAGGTCTTCAACTTCCATTCTACAGTTAAAAGTCTAGTTTTGACCTCCTCATTGTCCTGAAATAAAATTGTGGCGGAATCTGCCGAGATTTTCGAGCGTTTGGGAGAATCCGCCCGAGCTTTGAGTGAGTCCTTTTTGACCCACTTTTTACCATTCTTCACATACTCCATACTAGGAAAAGTGTGAGAATCATAAGTTGCATTTATAAGAGAGGGGGTAAACATAGAAAGATCCACAAGACTGTCCACAATAATCCTAGACATGAGAAAGCCATAGGGAAAACTTGCGAAGAAATTCAAGCCTTCAACACTTTCCCACCTAGACTCTTTCAACCATTCTGCCCAGTTGATGCGGTACATTTTAAGCAGGAAGTATATAAAAAAATACATCACGAGTAGAGAAATTACTTAAGGGGACCGTCCTGGGAATTAGAGTTGTGGCCACAATACATAGATAATGCCATTATCTAAACATAGCAATAAGGGCCCTAAGTCAAAAATGTTAAAGTCGGGTTCAACAATGACTCTCTTTGCAACTTCAAGAAAACTTCAAAGTCATCAGGCCATGTTCCGTTTATGTACTGAATTACCTTAGAGAACCTAGTACAAAAAACATATTCGAACAGATTTTCGTTGATGATAAAGCGTTTACCAAGCCCCAACGATTCTAACTCACCACTGTTAGGTAAGATTCTGAGATTAGCATAGAGCAGGGGAACAACTTTATCAAAAAGCTCAAAACCTCAAAAAATAAAAAAGATAGACAATTTCAGATCTTTGATATAGGATATTAGGAGGCAGTGAGAGTCTTTAGTTTCCTAAGTTTGATAACACAGCCGGGAACAATAGTGCAAGTTTTTAAGTGATCATACGTGTGCTTATGTTCGATACCCCGAAACCGTTGCATGTCCGTGTGGGAGAGAGATACAATCATATGGACATGAGGCTTCTTGATGCTATCTTCTTAGTAGTAGAATCTCCCTTTTTTGAGGACATAGGCGGAGAAACGATTGATCCTTTGAAGGAATTTAAAAAGAGAGATGGGGTCCACTTCAACGGAACTAGAAGCGAAAGAGGATTTCAATTAGGTCATCGAGAATGTTTTTGTCATGGTGAGATGAAGAGTAGAAGAGAGTGAAGGAAAGGATAAATAAAAAGAAAAAAGAGGAGAGAAAAGAAAGGCGATCAGATAAGAAAGGGAAGGGAATCGCAATGGAAGAAGCGGAAGCAGGTCATAATTACTAAATTAAAAAACTAGAAAACACATTAAATGCATATGGAAATAAAATAAATAAATAGTAAAGTACAACGAATTAGTCAACACATTTCATGCCAAGGCGATTTCTGAGACAGCAAAATCTTTCCTTAAGAAGAGATTTAGTAAAAATATCATCTAATTGATTTTTAGAGTCTACAAATTCAAGAGAAAATCATCATTTCCAACATGATCACAAATAAAATAATGCTTTATGTCGATATGCTTAGCCCTAGAATAATGCACAATATATTTTGAAAGACTTAAGTACTATCACAGATAATAAGAATAGTTTCATAAGAAAGATCATTATCAAGTAATTGATGCATCTTCCATAAAATTTGAGTACCACAACTTCCAAACACTAAGTATCCAAATTATGTGGTTGATAAGGCAACCGAAGCTAGTTTCTTGATATTTCGTGAGACCAGATAGTGTCCTAAGATTTGGAATGTTCGACCAGTGCTTTTTGGGTCATTTTTGTCACCTGCAAAGTGACCATATGAATAATCCATTAAATTAAGGGAAAAGGGTCTGATTTACCACTCAACTTTGTCATTTAGAGCTGATATACCCCTCGTTATAAAATTGGCTAATATATACCCCTGCCGTTACAAAATGTCTCACATATACCCTTCATTTGACGGTAGTTAAAAAAATTAGTTTACAATTTATATTTACTACTTATAATTTTTGTAAAAAAAAATATTTAGGGGTATACATTGTTATTCTATCAAAGTTGAAGGTATATTTTAATTTTTTTCATACATAAACTATTTTTGACTACTTTTATTATAATTATTTGAGTTTCTAATTCTTATTTTATTTATTTCTTTCATTCCTTAGTTTAAAGAAATAAAAAAATTAAACAATTTTTTTGTGTATTGTAATTTAATTTCGTATTAGAAGAAAAAATTTGGTCATCTACAATAAATTTTACAAAAATATTAGTGAAACATAAATAAATTTGATTATCAAAATAATAATTATATATTAGTCATTGAAACAAAAAAAATTTGTTTGACGAGGATTAAATTTACTCATATGGAATTATATTTTTTTAGAAAAAAACAATAAAAATTTAGATTAAAATATTTTTTTTTCATTTCCGATAGAGGAAAAGGGTATATGTGAGCCATTTATTTAGAAGTAGGGGTATATTTGGGCCACTTTAATAACCAGGAATATATCAGCTCTAAATGACAAAGTTGAGGGGTATATAAGACCCTTTACCCTTAAATCAAAATGAGTAGAATGAGGATACCATAGTCCTAGCTCCTTGGTTCCAATAAGTTAGGGAATGATTTGTTTTATTGCCGTGAGATGTGATTCCTTCGGAGACGCTTGAGATCGGGCACACTTTCATACGTTATACATTATATAAGGCCGACTAGCTGTATGATATATAACACTTCTAAAAAATAGTGAATAGTGATCTAAACATTACCGACCTGAAATGCAATCGGTAATTTCCGACCTTAGGAGGTCAATATTATTAAGAAGAATAAAAATATTTGGTTTTTATGCAAAATAAAGAAGGAAAAAAATTATTACCTCAGTGGGTCGGTATTTTTTGCAGAAAAATGAAATAAAATAAAACTGACCTCATGATGTCGGTAATAAATAAAGTAAATGTATAAACATATTTTATTTATTCTCAATAAAATAAAAAAAATTGAGAAATATTTTGATTTAATTTTATTTAAATTTCGTTTTGAAGGATGATTTTATGTAAAATAAAAAACAAAAAATATTATAATACCGACAAACTAGACGTTAGTAAAAGTAATAGTTTATAATTATATAAAAAATTTTATTAAAATATTTATATATTGAGTTCCATAAATTTATAAATTGATATTTTTAATTAACATTAAATTAATTGGATGACGATTTTATGTAAATTAAAAAATATATTAATATAAAATAGTGACATCATGAGATCGATATTTATCTTTCATCCAAATACCACCTAATGAGGTTGGTATTTTTATTTCATCCATATCCAAATACTGAGATCATGCCGTTGGTATTTTTATTTCATCCAAATACTTATATCATGAAGTCGGCATTTTTATTTCATCCAAATACCCACCTCATGAAGTGGGTAATTTTTCTTCATCCAAATATCGACCTCATGAGGTCGATATTTTTACTTCATCTATATACCGACTTCATGAGATCGGTATTAATCTTTCATCCAAATATTGACCTAATGTGATCGGTATGTTTATTTCATCGATATCCCAATACCTACATCATGAGATCGGTATATTTATTTCATTAAAATACGTACATCAGGAGGTCGTTTTTTTTCCCATCCAAATATTGACCTCATAAGGTAGATATTTTTACTTCATCTATATACTGACTTCATGAGATTAGTATTTTTCTTTCATCAAAATACCGATCTCATGGGGTTGGCACTTTATTTCAGCGAAATCAAAATACCAACATGAGGCGGTCGGTATTTTTATTTCATCCAAATACTAACAGCATGAAGTCGGTATTTTCATTTCATCCATGAGGTCGGTATTTTTTCTTCATCCAAATATCGACATCATGAGGTCGATGATGTTATTTTTGTTAAATACCGACCTCATGAGGACGGTTTTGCGTAAAGAAAAATAAATTATAATACCGACTTTCAAAAATTGGTAAAATTAAATATCATGCAATTTAATAAGTTTTAATTTAAATATTTATATCATGGCTTTCAGGAAAAAAAAATTCAATTAACTTTAAATAAATCGTACTCTAGATGATGGTTGGACCCTACACTTTGCTTCAAATTTTAACTTTGACCTCAATATTTCATAGTGCACAAATAGGCACTTTAACTATCCCATCTTTCAACAAATAAACACACGATTCCAACGTAGCAAAATTTGTTAAATGCACGCATTCTTCGCGAGTAAGGAGTAATTTTCGAGGCCCACAAAGTTAAAAAAAAATTCCAAATGACAATTCTACCGGTAATGAATCTCTTTTATATTAATTAAAATGTTTAGTTGGTTGGCATTCACTGATTGGATCACTAATATACATGGCAGCGTTTGCATTTCATGCAGTTTGGCTTCAAAAATCGCGTGTTTATTTATTGAAATATAGGATAGATAAAGTGCCTATTTGTGCACTAGGAAAGTTTGAGGTCCAAGTTAATATTTGAAGCCATGTTTAGGGTCCAATATATGTATTATGTCGTTTTATATAAGTTAAAAATAAACTATTTTAAAATACCGACCTATAGATCTCATTATTATTTAATATGATTCCTTTTGTTTTCCTTAAAATTTAATGTGAGATCGAACTCATGAGATCGATATTTTTCTTATTATATCTAATTCATTTTAATAAAAGCGACATTCGAAGGTCGGTTTGTTTAACATATTTCTATTAATTATAAATTTTATTTTTTAGCATAATACTAAAATTTCCTTTGAAAATTACTATTAATTTTCTAAAAAGTGTATTAATTTTGTATACTTTTATCAATAAAAAGATAAAGTTCGTCGAAAAAATAAAAAAATATCCGTAATCCATATTTAGAGTATGAAACTATATTGATCTGAATTATTATATAATTATACTTATATTTATCGAGTAATGTACTAAACTATAAGTACATCGTCTAATCATTAAATTAATATCTCATGTTATGATGTAGAAGTGAAGAGATAACATATAATCTATTTCAGTATGAAATGCCAGATAATATTATTATATAATTTTGATCTTGAATATATGTCAAGTGCAGTGATCACTATCTAATTATAATGACATGTAAAAAATACTTAATCTGAGTATGAAATACCCTAAATAATTATATACGAAATACATTATCAATAAAATAAATATCGATGATCAATTTAAGGAGATATATATAGTAGATTTGATATTGATAAACTTTCATTGATCGACAAAATTAAATTTATATAATTAAGAAGTGTGTATATATATATATATATATATATATATATATATATATATATATATATACACACACACATACTTACATATATATATACCTCTCGATGTCTTCATAAAAGACACATCCGGAGGTCGATTTATTTAACATATTTATATTAATCATAATTTCATCCATTTAGCATACTACAAAAATTTAATTAAAAGCATACAATTAATCGTTCAAAAGGGGTAACAATTTTGTATACTTTTACAAATAAAAGTTAGACTTCATGGAATACATTAAAACTATATATATAATCCATATTTAGTGTATGAAACCGCATTGATATAAATTAGGATATAATTATACTTATATTTATTGAGTAATATACAAATCTATTAGTCCGTCGTCTAATTTTGAACTTAATATCTCATTCTATGATGTAGAGGTGAAGAGCCAACATATAATCTATTTGAGTATGAAATGCGAGATGATATTATTATATATACTTTCGATCTTTAACGTATGTCAAGTGTAGTATTCAAATCCTAATTATGGTTGACTTTTTTTAAAAGATAGTGTCACCTAGGCGAAAAAGGTGTAGAAAATTACTTATAAAATAAGTGTAGGGGGTTAGTAGAACCTGAGTATAGAAAAAGTGTGTCGATGAGATTTCCAGCATAGGTTCAGGGGGTACTTGTGCACTATCCATCATATATATATATATATATGTATGTATATAAACACAAAGAGGTTTGTATATTTAAATTATTATTTTATTTCAATAATATCAACTTAAAGATGTCGATATTTATTAAATATTGTTAAATATAGACTACTTTTAAAAATACCGATATTATGTGGTCCGTATATTAATTATTCTAAAAATACCAATATCCCTTTGTCGGTAAATTAAACACTTCTCTTAAAAAGGATAATATAAAAATCCTAAGCCAAATATCTCTTTCTCACTCATGCCATCCAACTTGCTCGACAGTCCGCCACCATCCAACTTTCTCCGACTGCCGCTGCCCATCGCACCTTGGCCCGACCGGTGCTACCCAATGCCATCTTCAGGCCGCGCGCAGTAGTGGGTCGCACCTCTGTGTTGGAAGTCGCGCCGCCTATATCGCCACCGGTGGCGTGTCCATCACCATCTTGCGCAGTGGGTCGTGCAACTGCAGCCGTGGGTCGGTGCCGTTCCATATCTTCAACTCAAGGTGAATTTTTAGAACCTTCCTAATAAATCTTTTTTGTTTCCATTTAGTTGAAGTGTCTCAAAATAGAGTTCTAATATACTTAGTTTAATTTATTCTTTATGTTTTTTCCAGAATTTGTTTGCGTTCTTGTATGCACATATCCCTTAAAAGATGTTAATTGAAGTGCTTCACGTGTTATTAGAATATGTTGTTGAAAAAATATTTCCCAAATTTGTCTATTGAAATGCTTGAAGTGTTATTATTATGGTAGAGTTGTAATCTTTTTGTTGTTAATAAATGGTTCTATCAAAAAGAAAACAATCATACATCGTCGTGTTTGGGATAAATTAGTAGGTTAGTGGAAATCCATACTTGAGTTGAGCTCTTGATGTTAGTGAATCAAATTAAACTATTTTAAAATAAAAAAACAAATGACTTAAGAGTATGACTTCATGACCTACTTGATCTTCTTGTATATAACATGTGCGTATAAGTAGGTTCAAACTCTATTGTTCTACTGTTAACTTTTTTCCCTCTTTTCTTGCTAGGAAACACAAGAAGCTCAACATTTAAAAAGTTGATACAAGATTTTACTGTTTTTTTCATTAAAGTAGGAGATAAGGTTTGGTGATTCGAAATCTCTAAAGTTCAAGTACAATTATTTTCTATAAAGTCTGTGTATCCACCTACTTGATTTGTGTCCATCTTGTGTTGAAACTTAGCTTTCAATTTAGAAACAATATATTTGTTAAGTATAAGTATCACCACTAGTTTATCCTATTGATGAAAAATCAATTTTCTTGTAAGATCGATTTGTGTCCATCTAGCGCTTACACTGAGCTTTATGTTTAGAAATAATATATTTGTTAAGTACAAGTATCAAAACTAGTTGATCCTATTAATGACAAAATTCATTTTCTTTCAAGATTGATTTGTGTTCATCTCGTGTAGACACTAAGCTTGAAATTTAGCAATAATATATTTGTTAAGTATAAGTATCAACTCTAGTTGATCCTATTATATGACAAAATCGATTTTCTTGAAAGATCGATTTGTGTCCATCTAGTGTTGACAATTAGCTTTAAATTTAGATATAATATATTTGTTAAGCATAAGTACACACACTATTTATCCTATTGATGAGAAAATTTATTTTATTGCAATATTGATTTGTGTCCATCTAGTGTATACACTTTAACTTCAAATTTAGAAATAATATATTTATTAAGCATAAGTACCAATACTAGTTGATACTATTTATGACAAAGTTGATTTTCCTGCAAAATAGATTTGTGTCCATCTAGTGTTGACACTTAGCTTGAAATTTAGAAATAATATATTTATTAAATATAGTATTGGAGTTAACCTAAAACTAACTTAATTAGACTTAGAAGGTTGTTAAGTTGTTCAAATAAGGTAATGTGATTTATTTGGTGAATAAAGTGTTTCAATTAAGTTAAAACTAAACTTATTAGACTTAGAAAGTTGTGAAGTTCATTATATAAGTTAATGTGATTTAGTTTGTGAATATAATATTGGAATTAAGTTAAAACTAAATTAAATAGAGTTAGAAAGTTCTTATGTTCTTGAAATATGTTAATGTGATTTAGGATGTGAATATAGTATTTGAATTAAGCTAAACGTAAACTAATTAGACTTAGGAAGATATTATGTTCTTCAAATCGGGTAATGTCATTTAGTTGGTGAAAATAGTGTTGGAATTGAGTTAAAACTAAACTAATTAGACTTAGAAAGTTGTTATGTTCTTCAAATGAATAAATGTGCTTTAGTTGGTGAATATAGTGTTTGAATTAAGTTAAAACTAAACAAGTTATACTTAGAAAGATGTTTAGTTCTTCAATTAAGAAATGTGATTTATTTAATGAATATAGTGTTTTAATTAAGTTACAACTAAACCAATAGGAATAACCAAAGGAACTACAATATGGAAAAAAAATCTCCTCTCCATTGGGGGACGAACAATATCGATTAAGCTTGTCTTACAATATCAATCCTTAAACAAGTTGATAGACAACTGAGTAAATTCTATTGGAGAACTGGTAAATAGTTAAATTTCCGATTGATTTAGGTGGTTGTGGGTTTAAGGCTATGATGGAGAGGTACGAGCAATATAAGAGAGGTCATACCAGCCTATTTTGGATCCAAAGTTTGCGTAGAAAATTGCTATCCAGACTTTATTTTAGAATGTGATTTCGTAGTTTTTGCCAATATGATTAAGGATTAATCTCAAATGGCTTGGAAACTGCGGGATGCTATTATGTAGACTAGAAGAATTAATTTGCATGCCAATGTGATACGTCGACATTGCTTCATAGAAGGGAATCAAGTGGCACATGTAGTAGCTAAATATAATTTATATAGAAAGTACGTCTTGGTTTTTTATCCTAAAGATTTGCAAAAATATGCATCGGGTATGTACACCATTATGTCATTGCGATGCCCTGCTTAAGACATGCAAAAAAAAAAGATTCTGAGTCTCTATCTATGATTTTTCTTTCTTATGTTTTTGTTGTATATGATCTTTTTCAACGATATATATTAATGCTTATTAAAAGAGGTTTAGGATATTGTCCCCCTCTATTTGTTTTATGTATAGATAATGGAAAAAATAAGAGATATTAACCACCGAGGGCGTAAACTTTTATCTTTAAAAAGTCCACTTGATTCTACATGAAATGACAGACTTTATATTTGTTGACTTTTATGAATTCTTCACGAGCTACAAGATAAGGTCCCTTGATTGTATTAATAATAGAAAAAACAGTAAATGCTTAAAGTAAAGAACAAAAATTCTTACGTGAAAACCTCCTTACATAAAAGAGGAAAAAGTTACGCCATGCCACACAAGACTTCTAAAGATCCAATCACTTCAAGATACTTATGAGTACATGCTGTTATAATAACCACATTGTAACACCTCATTAAAGACATGATGATTGGTAGATTTACTTAATAGAGAAAAACATTTCGATTTTGACTCTTAGTTAGTTATTTTTAATGATTACGAACAGTGTCTCTTTTTAATCAGTTTTAGAGAGTACATATCAGAGTTACAAAAATGGTACAGCAATCGGATACTGGTTGTTGAGAATTCTATTTGAGGAATTAGGTTGTAAATTTACTTAGTTGGAAGAAATTGTTGTTTAGGTTTGTTGTTGGTTGAGTTGCAGGTCTAATACAATGAGTGACCATGATAATGAACATGATAGTAACTACAGTCAAAATAACATAGGTGATTTGAAAGATATGCACGTCAATATTGTACTAACTAAGGGAGTCATCCGGATATCTCCCATAACCGGGAGGACAGTGATTCATGTAACTGTATTGTAACTACAATTGATTCAACTAAGAGGAATGTTTGGGAGGTTTAACTAATGAGTACCTCCATGAACACCTTTGAAATTTTGTTGAGGTGTGTACGCCATTTGTGTTTAAAAACATCTCTCATGCGTCTAGGAGGTTGAGGTTATTCAAGTTTTCTTTTATGAGTGAAGATACAAAATGTTGGTGAAATTTGCAAATTAATCTATATCAATTCTTGGTCCCATAACAAAAAAAAATTATACCTATAAAGTGAAATTGTCACATCAAAGGAGAACCCCCTAGACGTAACCGACTTCTTCATCCTCGGAGAGGACTAAGACTAGCCTCTTATCATTTATCATTACATCATAGGTAAAAAATGCATAACATTTAAAACTTTTCATGTACATAACTTCATTAGGTTTACTTTGAACTCTCGCTCACAGATAATATATTCATATTGAGTATACATAGACCTTTCGTATAAGAACATTACATAGTCTTCTACTTTTATGGTACACATATATATAAGATACAATATAGTCTTAAAACAGATGCCTCATATCATAACCATGAAAACAAGAGTATAAGAATTGGTCATAGACCATACATAAATAATATAAAAGCCACATATAGGTTATATAATCATAGTACTCAAATGAAAGAGAATGAACAAAGTGTCTTTAAGACTAATCAACATTCAATGCTAGAAAATGGCATTGTGCTTGAAGAAATAAGGACTTACCCAACTTGGAGAATGAGGATTCAGCTCTTATTCAATGGCCTAAATATCGACAATGACCGGAACCTAAAATGTTCGGAAAAAGGGATAAAATAAGGGTTAGCACATAACTTGTACTAAGTATGGAAACGATGCACACACAACATAGAAATCAGGCTATAAAAGGGACAATTTGTTGAAAACATGCAAGTTACTGTAAAAGTCCCATTTACGCACTTTAAGAAACTAGCTCAACCACTAAAACACATAATCATCAAGGCAATGACATATTCCACACAAGGAATACTAAGTAAATTCAACATATGCATAGCAAAATAACTTCAATTATCATATTATAACCACAAGGCAAATATACAAGAACTTCATAACATTTCAATACATGCTAGACCCTTACCCACAATCCATTATAAATTCTACAAGTCCAATGACAAAGAACAACCCCATAGCCTCACCCAATCAAGTAAACCAAATCAAGGACCATAAGAATTGCCTAACATAAAATATCATAACATGAAGAGTAACTATTATCATATTTTAGAAATATAGAGCGACAACATGCTCATAAGAAAGTAACATTATATAGAGTGAATAACATGTAAAGTCAACATATACATAATATATACATTATAAAACACAATAAAAACCTCCTAAGGCTTCCCTCAAGGTAAACTAATGTAAGGCATAGGTAGAGTTACATAGCCTCTTAAGTCACTTTATTTAGTGCTTACTTCATTACTTAATTTTACTTTTAGGAACACTTGCGCTAACTTACATAGACTAGAAGATCTAAGAGTGGAATCTGGTGCGGTCAAAACATACAACGAAGGAAGGTGGTCTACCTGCCATTGTATTACAAAACATGAACATAGCATCTAGGTGGATCTACCTAACTAGTATTCCTACGGAGGAAACATATTTTATAGAACTTGGAGGCCTTTATTGGAAATATCACTCTACGCCCTTTTTGGGACAAGAGGCGATCCACTTCTCCACCCCTCATCTTTAAGATCACTCGGTGTTAAGCTAGAGTCCTTTTATGAAATGAGTGTAAGTCATTCATTTTTATCAAAGCTTAGTTTAGGTCATAGGGTCTACCCCTTATATAGTCATAATCATAGATCAATAGGAAATGCATGGGTATTGTACTTTCATTAGAACTCACACCTTTGAGGTTAGCATATTTACATATTCACATGATAATAAGGCACATAGGTAAGTCATCAGCATGCTGATATCTTTACATCTTAGCCAACAACTCACAAGTAATAATTCAAGACATTCCAATTCAACATAATACAAACCCTAGTCAATCTTATCATAAGGTATAATTCAATATAACTTCATCACTAAACACAAGTAATCATAATTGAAGTAAAGGATTGAGATCACAAACTTACCCTAATTACCTTTACAAGCCATCATCAAGGTTTTACCATCAACCATCAAATTCATTCCAACAATAGGTGTAGTATCATCATACCATAGTAATCAATACAATAGTGAAGTTAATAGAATCACTATACAACAATTCATCACTAGTTCATAGCATAGGGTAAGGGATTTTGGTTAAATTCATGTTCTACTTTACAACATAGATTAATTCGTGAAGAACTAGCATAATTGAATCTTAATACATCATAATAAGATCAAAATCAACTAAACAAATCTTAAACAAGGCAATTTAGAATATCAAATTCGTAATATAAGAAAACCCACTTGAAACTCATCTTTTTAAAATCAATTTGAAGGAACCCTTTGGAAAAGGAATCCCAAAGGTGAAAGTAATTCCATACCTTCTTAATTGATCGAGAATGATGGATATAAGCACCCTATTTGATACCCTTAGACCTTTACCTATCCCTTCAATTGAGTTCTTCTATTTTGTGGAGAGAAAACAGTGTGAAGGAAGAGCATTTGGGTTTTATGAAAATAGGAGGGTTGGGTTAGTTTAATTAGGTTAGGGGCTTTCTATAAATCATTAACCAAGTTAATTAGACCACCCTTAACCTCTAACTAATTAAATAACCACCTATTAATTAATTAATTAATAAAATAGGGCAACCAAAACAGTGACCCCACATACGAGACCCCGACCTACAGATCTAGGTCAGTCGACAGCTAGTGTCCCTACCGTGCTGCACATCCGTAATTTTGGTCAGATACTTGCCAAAATAAACCCTTAAAAAATTGACCAAGGGACCATCAACGGTGTCTATCGACACCACGTCGATTGGCCTACGCCCCTTTGGTTAGCAATCGTCCATTGCACTATATTTTGATAGCTTTTAGCCAAACAGTAGGGTCCTCTTCAAGGACCCTTTGGTTGGTACTTGGGGAGTCATACCCAAATGTTTCAATGCTAAACCGACTTTAGTACGTATTAGACACCTTACTACCTAATTCTATCGATTCTGACTCCTAAAACCTAGTCAAATAGTCTAAGGCACACAAGTACCTCTTGAACTTGTTTCCGGACGTCATGGACATTTCTTGATTCTTTGAATCTAATATTTCCTACACGACTTATACTCATTATATTTTACCTTAACAAAGTGTCCTAACCCTTAGTCACTCATGTTAGGTTCTAGATTATGGCTTAGATTTTCAGAATGTTACATTATCCACCCATGATATTCATACACGAATGACACTAAAATTCTTCAAAATGGAAGAATAGACTCTAGATTAGAAGCCCAACCAACAACAACATATCAAAACATGAGTTACAATTCAAATCAACATAACCACATTACCTTTTACACTATGCATTTAAAAACATCATTTTCAACTCATAACAGTTAAACATTCATTACATGCTTATACACTTATGCCAAAGCTTTATTAAACAAATATAGAAATTAGCAATACAACTCTTGAAAAATACACCATATAAGTTCAAATTAAGTAAAAGAGCATATTCTTGAAAACATTTATTTCAATAGGCATAAATCATTGTAATTCTTGTTTAAAAAAGCATAAAATTCACTTTTTTCCAAATATCAAGGCAACTTCGAATAAAATCATTATTTTCACTATAAATAGGAACAACTAACCTTAGTGGTCAAATAGATCAGGATAACAGGACTTCATGTCAGCCTCGTCCTCCCATGTTGCACCCTCAACTAGGTGGTTCTTCCATAACACCTTTACGGAAATCACCTCCTTGTTCGTTAACTTTTGAACTTGTCTATCAAGGAATTTTAATAGGTTTCTACTTATAAGATAGATTCTTTTGTACAACTAGATCCACAAATGGAAGTACAGACTTGGGATCATCGATAAAGTTTTTATGCATTAAAACATCGAACACCGGATGAACAAAAGACAATTCACTAGGTAACCTCATCTCATATGCATCCTTGCCAACCATTTGCCAAATTTCATAAGGACCCACATAATGAGGACTCAACTTCTTTTTCTTGCCAAATCTCACCACCCTTTTATTGGAGAAATTTTTAGTCACACTTACCTTCTTAAAATTATAAGTCTCTTCTCCTATGGTTAGCATAAGACTTTTGCTGGCTATAGTCTGTTTTCAAGCGATTCCTTATTAAATAAAACTTGTACAAAGTCTTATAAATCTATTCGGGACCCAAAAGTGAAGACTTTCCCACTTCAAACCATCCAATTGGAGATCGACATCTCCTACCATAGAAGGCCTCAAAAGGAGCCATATATATAGATGAATGGTAACTATTATTGTAAGATAAATAAACAAAAGGGAAGTGTTTATCCTAATTCCCTTGAAGTTAATTATAAGAGTTCTAAGCATATCAACAAGGGTTTGAATAGAACGCTCCGCTTTACCATCCATATGGGGATGAAAAACAGTGCTTAATTTCATCTTGGTACCCAACCCTTCTTGGAATGACCATCAAAACCTATACATGAATTGTTCACCCTTATATGATATGATGGACAACAGAATAGTATGCAAACACACAATCTCATCTATGAAGATCCTCATAAAATTCTCCGCCAACTATGTGGAATTGAAAGAAATAAAATGAGCGGATTTTATCAACCTATCCACAACCACCAATATAAATTCATGTTTCTTTTGTGTCTGAGGAAAACCTACCAGGAAAATCCACATTAATGTCTTACCACTCCCAAGTGGGATCTTGGATTTCTTGAAGTAAACCTCCCGTCCTTCGGTGTTCGACTTTCACTTTTTCGCAATTTGGACATTTTTAAAAAAATTCCGCCATGTCACCCTTTAATCCTTCTCACCAAAAAACTTCCCTAAGGTAATGATACATCTTTGTAGAAAAAGGATTATTAGAGTAACGGTCTCCATGAGCTTCCTCGAGAATTCGATTTCTCAAATCATCGACATTAGGCGCACCCAATCGACCTTGGTATCTAAGAACACCATCCCCCTTAGGATAATGACTCATTCATCTTCCAACGAACCAATTATTTCAAGTCCATCAATAATGGATTAAGGTGTTTCTTAGACTTCACTTTAACCATCAAAGAAAACTCGGAGTTATGATATACCACAACCAACCAATTTGGAGAATCTTATAAAAAAACCCCTAAACAAGCCAACCTATGAACATCCCTCACTAGGTTTCTCTTAAATTCTTCCACATGGGACACACTTCCTGTGGACGAACGACTTAGAGTGTTTGCTACCACATTAGCCTTGTCAGGGTGATAGAGAACACTCATGTTGTAGTACTTCAATAGTTCCAGGCACTGTCTTTGATGAAGATTCAAATCCTTTTGGGTGATTACTTATTGAACACTTTTATGGTCCGTATACCCATCAACATGAACACCACAGAAGTAATGCCTACATATTTTATAATCAAAAACCATGACAGCTAACTCAAGATCCTGAATTGGATCATGCACCCAAAGTTTTCTAGAGGGATATGCTACAACTTTCTTATTTTGAATAAGATCACATCCCAAGTCCACTCGGGATGCATAATAAAAACCCAAAAAATCCTTAGTACCCTCCGATAGGGGAAATACCTGAGCGGAAGTAAGCATATCTTTCAAAATTTGGAAGATTCTTTCAACTACTTACGACTACTCATATTTCACATTCTTTTGGGTCAAGGTAGTTAAGGGAGAAGCAATGGATGCAAAATCATCCACAAACATCCTATAATAATCCGCTAAACCCAAGAAACAATTAATTTCGATTGGATTCAATGTTCTAGGCTAATTTTTCACCTCCTCCATTTTCTTTGGATAAACCTCGATACTCTCACGAGAGATAATATGACCAACAAAACACCACCAACCTCAACAAAAACTCATATTTTCTATATTTGGAAAATAGTTGGTGTTCCCTAAGAACTTGCAAAACAACCTTCAAATGCCCCATCTGATTACCTCACTCTTTGAATATACCACTATATCGTCAAAAGATAATCACGAATGCATCAAGATAGTTTTGGAATACCCTATTAATTGGATCCATAAACATCAATAGGGCATTATTCAATCCAAAACACATCATAAGGAACTCGTAGTGGCCATATCTAGTCCAGAAGGCCGTCGTGGGAATAACTTCGTTTCTCTCCCTATGTTTGCGATATCCCGATCTCAAGTCATCTTGAAAAAGTAACTCGCCCGTGGAGTTGATCAAATAAATCATCAATCCGAGGGAGAGGAAAGTTGTTGTTAATTATGATTTTTTTGAGTTGATGCTAATCGATACACATTCTAAGTGACCCATCCTCCATGGAGAAATACTAGGCAAAATAAAGCCATGTCTAGTAAATCTTTAAGTTGAGTATTCAACTCTTTCAATTAGGCCGGATCCATCCGATAAGGATGAACTGAAATGGGATTTTTATCCGAAAGCAAGTCGATACAAAGTTAATTTCCCGTTAGGGAGGAATACAGGGAAGATCATTAGAAAATACTTCTTTAAATTCCCTCATTACGGGGACCGACTAAATGAGAGGCATTTGGGTGTATAAAGATTTGACTCTTACAATATGATATAAACAACCCTTAGAGATCATCTTACAGGATTTCAACCAAGAAATGATACGACCTCTAGGAATAGAATTTATCCCCTTCCATTCTAAAACGGGTTCATTTGGGTCCTCCTCAAGAACCCTTTGATTTGTCCATTGCGAGTCGTACCCTGGCATTTCAACCCTCAGACTGTAATACGTATTACACATATTACTACATAATTACATCAAATTATTATTCATAAAACCTAGTAAAATAGTCTAAGGCACACTAGCACCTCTTGAACTAGATTCCGGACGTGATGGTTATTGACACTTTAATTCTAAAACTTTGTAGACGAATTATACTCATTATATATGACCTTAAAACAGCGTTCGAACCCTTAGACACTCATGTTAGAATCTAGATTTCTTCTTAGATTTTCGGAATGTTACAACAATTAGGTAAACAATAGCTACGAAAACTAATTAAGTTTTTTCTTTTTGCAATATGAAAATTTCCCTAATATCAGTATCAATATTTTCGATGACTTGACTTCAAGAATAATGGAGATAGAGAACAAACTAAAAGTAAAAATAACTTAAGTCTTACTAATTTTTCATTAAAAAAAATGAGTATTGATGTTATTCGTTTAGGTATATGTATATTAAACAAGTTTCAGGACATACTCTTTGCACGTATATCCATATCATTGAGTATATAAGCTTAAAAATTCATATGAATATTTTAATTTCTATATTTGAGTTATGAAAATAATAATGTTGATTCTATTCATATTGTTCAATAAAGAAAAAGTTCTTGTCCCATGAAAACCCTCACGTACCTTTTGAAATTTTGATTTTTGCCTTGATGCGTTATTTGAATTTCTACCTTTGGCTCAAAAGTATGAAAATAATATAATTATGTTCTTCATTTCTTTTTGGAACAAATTAAAAAATAGTCAGCATATAAGTTGTAAATTTTTTTTAACAAAAATAAGCAACCTTAATTTACACAATAACGATCAACCTTATTTACTAAAGGTAATTGTTATTTTTGCCATCAAGATAGTAACATAAAAGTTTATAACTCATAGCAATTCACAAAAGATTATTTAAATTTGTTACTAATTACGTAATCTTTTTACTTTCAAATTCGATAATAATAAACGTAAAAATATGTTAAGAAAGAAAAATCTTAAATCATAGTTTAAATAAATGTGAATATCTATGACCATGATTGATATATTATCAATACACATTGTGACGCTCATTAAAAAAATAATAACCTTATTTTTCATATGTAAGCTACAAACAAACTTAAATAATAACGAGCAACCTTTATATACTAAAGTTAATGGTTAGTTGGTAATCTAGACCAGTAACCAAAAAAATATATGACTCATAATGATTCACAAAAAAAATAATTTTATTTTGCTAATAATGACAATATAATTTAATTAACACGTTTGAGAGAAACATCTTAATTTATAGTTAAAAATATTGTACAAAACATCAACATTATTGCACAATTCTCATATGCTTAACCCTGTTGGTGCCATAGTCAGGATAATTACATTGGATCCTTCCTCCTCCAACTTAGTAGCTTTTGAGATAGCAATAGTTTCTTTTTAATTTTTCTACTTGAATAATATATCCTTATTACAACTGTATAATTTCAATTAAATATGAGTTTATGTTTATCATGATTGTGATGTATCACTTTGAAGTTCATAAATTGAAGGATATAAGCCTATTAATTGTGATTCTACCCTTCAAAACTTTACATATAACTGATAATAGTCATTCATTTTTCATGCACCCCTTCAGATTTCCTAATTAAATAATAATGTTTTTTGAACTTCAAATTAATTTAAAGAAAATGTAGGTCAATAATGTTATTTAATTAAAAATTTAATTATATTTTAATTCGTTCTAAGGGAAAAATGATCAATATAATAGTTTCTAGACACGTGCAATGCATATGTGCCTCATGCAATATGTTGTCAATTTGTTAGGACTATTAAAATTATATGAAAATATTTGCAAATTTCTCAAATAAATGTTAAGACAATAATTGAAGAAAATTAAATTAAAGAAGACTAATAGACAAAGATAAAAAAAATAAACATACAAGGAAAAAGATAAAATATGCGTCCTTCTTAAGAATTTAATCATAACATTATAAAAATGAAAAAGGAAATACAAAATTGTAATAATTCCAAGTTTTTGTCGACAGCTTCTTCATGTCCACTAAAAATTCAAAAGTCTTGTCCATCAAGTCAAACTAAAGCATGAATCAAATATCAAAATCATTTTATTTGCGTAAAGTGATATTCAATCAGGCTAAGGTAGATAAATCATATACTTTGGATGTTGATGACTTCACTAGTTTAACTATAAAATGAAACGGATAATTTGGGATGTCAGTTTTATGAAACAGAAAAATGAATATATATACATATATATATATATATACATATACATATATATATATATATATACACACATATATATATTTATATATATATATACAGATGAAAATAGAGAAATACCAAAAGAATTGTTAAAGTTTTAAATTAAATACTATTGAAGGTTTCAAAGGGCCAAAATCGATAAAAGAGAATAACTTAAAAATTATTAAATATATGAAATTGTAACACCCCGAAAATATTTGTTGAGTTAACACTTGAACCATCCTTCTAGTGAGTAAGTCTTTTCCAAAGAATTTAATATTTCTTTAGTGTTAAGGTCAGGTCAGCAGATGTAGCACCTTCAGTTCTAAAAGAACTAAATTGGAAATAACAAAAATCTGAATATTGGAGGGTTAAGCTAATTGATTTTTGGGTCAACTTCACACGACCATAACTCCTACCACATGCTGATTTAGGTATTCTACGAGGTACCTTTGGAAAGATCATTGAATTATCTTTACAACGCCACCAAGTTTTCTAAGTTTCAAGCTTAGATGAGTGAGCTATGTCCTTTTGAAGTCAGGTTGTAAAGTCAAGGAAAGTTAATCGAAAATATTGAAGGGTGTTTTGATATTTTCCTTACCCACACATATTCAAATCATTTACAATAATATTTTAGAGGTCTATTCGTATTATTTTAGAGGTCTATTCGTATTAGGTTAAGTTTTATAATACTAATATACACTTAGGGTTTTAGTTGAGAGTTCAAGAGCAGAAAATAAGAGAAAAGAAGAGAGGATCAAACATTCGTATTTTGCATCTTGTCGCGGAATTTTTTTCATGAATTTAATATCTAAGAGGTTTGTAAGCTTCCATAGTGTTGGGTTTTTTCACCCACGAGCCAAACATGTTATTTTCAGCATACTTTCACTCTCAAAAGTTGAAGTATTTAACTTCTTGATTGGAGTTCTTGAAGTTCATTCTAATATTTCATTGGTTAGGTTTTTAATGATTTCTTGAAATGAAGTTTTTTTTTGAGTTGATTAGTGTGTACTTACTTTGAGTAATTTAATCTAAAAAAACATGCGACAAGAATTTGACTAAAAGTGATTTAGGATCAGAAAATAAGAGGTGAAATTTGTAAAACTTAGCCTAGGGAAAGGCTGGCACGACGTGCCGTAGATGTGCCCATGGGGCTGGGGCGACGCCCCTGGAGTGCGCACATATGCTGTCTCTAAAGTTAGGGCCTGGTGTGTCGCACCGCCGGCCCCAATTTTTTCGGTCTGTAGTCCCGTTTGAGCTTATTTAAAGTGTATCTTTACTCCTTTTGATTCTAATTGTTGCTCCCCAGTACACACGCAAGTTTACTTCGTCGCACAAGTAATATAATTTTTTTTAGAAATGATTTATCGTTCCCAAGGGACATATGATGAACTTATATTCACAATTAATTCAACAATTAATGAGAAAAGTAACTAATTCAAGAGATGATGATTTACTTGTTAACTAGGACTCGTATGCACTAAATTGATGTAAATAATAATGAACGACTTTGATATAATGTTTCAAGCAAGACAAAAAGTAATTCAAGGACTGCAACATGTAGTGAATGTAATGTTTCATATTAATGGCTTCGAACTAACTTCAATTGTTAAATTACTGGTTTATAGGGTTGATGGTATGATCGGGGTTACAGACCTCTCGTTGCCTACCCAAACAAGCTATCTAGCCACATCATTGATTGGGGATAAATAGACTAAATAACGAGCATTTATATTTCATCCTAATTTATAACCAAGCAAGGTGTTCATGTTCTAGGCGTCACTTTTGAACACTAATCTCCTCAATTAAATGGGCGAACCGAGCTCTCCATATTCACTGGTCTATATAATCTCTACTATGTTAATTCAAGATTAAACACTAGGTTTTTCTTATTACGCACAAGCATAAATATTAAAACAAGAATATAAAAGTAATTTGAATTGACAAGAGAAGATTAATTCATGAAACTTCAAATATTCAACAATCGATTCATAGCTACAGCTCTAGAACTAGGGGTTTTAGCTGCTCGTGCTATTAGTAATCAATAAAAAGATAACTATTCATAACAATCCCGAAAATATAAGAGTTAAGAGGATTATAATCTTGATTATTGCCCTTCACACTACACACAAGTCAAATCCAAATAATGGAAACCTTAGGATTTATTTATTGTAGTAGATAAAGTTAAGAATAAATCCTACTCAAATTAGAACTCCTAGTTAATGTTTAAAACATGGAGAGTCAGAATTGGGCTTGGGAGGCGCGCCTTTATCGTGCCTAGAACATATGGTACTGCATAGTGTGGTGCGCCACCATCGTGCCTAAGAACATTCTCTTAGCGTCTAGCCTTCCCGCGGTGTGCCTGCCAGTGCGCCTCGACAATGGCTGTGCGTGTAAGGCCTTTGCGCGATGCGCCTATCAGGTTGTCTCAAAAATGACTCTCAATATAGGGCCTTGGCGTGGTGCGCCTGCCAGTACGCCTCGCCTAGTTGTTTCCATACATAGCCATTTGCACATTTGTTTTTGTTCGTTCTTTCTTTATTCCAAATCTATTTTCTCCGAGTGTTCCTGAAATCAATAATCATGTGTGTAAGTGCATAAACATAGAAAACAACCACAAAATCAAGCTAATATTCTAAGAAAAGTAAAGTTCTTTTTTTCCTCAACAAGTCATATGCTTGCCAATTGTGTAATTCGATATACAAATCGTACTTCTTAAGGACTCAATAGGACTTTCATTTTGTTATAGTGTTGGCTTGACGTAATGGAAGGAATTTTGGTAATTCATTATAGTGACTACTCCTCCCAAATTCACATGTTATCATTTAGCGAACACCATCCTTCATACTATTTTTTTCTTGTAGTACACAATTCATGACTAAATACCCCATTATTGCTCCATATTTGCCCTTTATTTCTTTTCCATTTTTTAAAAATACTTTTGTATTAGACACCTAAACTCCAGACTTTTCATCTGAGTAAGGTGCACATTAGCCTTTATAAGATCATGGTCAATGTTTTGACCATAGTCCTAAATTAGCAACCTTTGTTTCCAGTCGAGGTGCACATTGTCACTACGAAAAAGGGTCAAATTAGGGTTTTCTTTTCCACACAATATAACAATTCATCCTTAGCTCATTCTACTTTACTTTTCAACCTTTCTTCTTAACATAGTGATTTAAGGACCTTAAGAGGATCAAAAAACATGATATCAAACATTGGGTTTCCTCTTATCATGTGGCTTATCAAATGAACAAGGCTAAAGACTCAATGGGGATTCACAAGGGGGCAATTTAATGGTAGGCATACAAGTAGAGTAAAGAATTTTCTATTTTAAAGAAACGCCTCAATCACATTACTCATTCAACACACACAAGGAAAGTTCTAGATATCAAGTTAAGAAAGAACCGTTCAAATCTCACCACACATGGCATTATGACACATATACGGATGTACCAAATAACATGCTCATATAGTTGCATTACGGTATTACTACTCAATTAATCCCCCATTTCAACATTTGAATCAAACATAAGAATATATGCTAATTAAAAGGTCAACAAGTCATTGCATTTTTCCGAAGTATACCTATCCATGAAGTTTCGCTAACTTATCGGGACATAGCTTCAAAAGACCAAGGTTGGTTTTGTCTATCCTACTCCTCTATGTGATTGATTTTTCTTAAGAAGATTATCATTCATCTATCATTGGGAATTTTAACTCCTAAAACGACTCAAGGACTCGATAAAGGAGTAAATAATCATATACAGTTTAAAGGGACAATCAATAGTAAAAGTACCAAAAAACAAGCTTTGAGGAACACAAAAGAAAAATATAGCAAAAACAACTAAAGACTAAAACTAGAGTCGATAAAATAGTAAAAAACTATCTGCATAGAGAATACCCCTATCCACATTTATAAAGATAAGCACTGTCCTCAATGCACGAGTAAAACAATGTAAAAGAGTAGGAACACTCTGTGGGTCCTCTAGGACACGTCATCGCCGCGGTCCAACGTCATTAAGGCATTCACCTCATCAAAAGCGTCATTTTCCCTATCATCATCCATTGCCTCATCAGCAGTGGGCTCATTGTCCACAGGCTCCAAAAAGGCCAGACCAGTCTTGTACAGATAGGCTGCACTATATATTAATGGATAGGACTCTACCAAAGCCTCTTTGGCATCATAAGTGATTAGGGGGCCTCCAATTCGCAACTAAAACTCAGCCATACCAAATATGTGTTCTATAATTTTGTCATCGTGAACTTTCTTGTTGGGAGCCGACAAGATAGGCATATGCAATGTGTATAGTTCCTTTGTGTGAGTGACATCCACTAACTTACACGTCAACTTTGGGTGCCTAGAAACAGTCATTTCCAACTCCTCTTCCTTAATCTCACGACTCCTTAGAAAACGGGTAATTAACCCCCCATAGCAGAATCCCCAACTCAAATTATTCAGAAACTTCATCATGTTTTGTCTCAAAATAGCACCCACATTAACATACATTCCTTTCATGAACGTGTAAACTAATACCACCCTATCCCGAGCTACACCAGTCAAGTGTTTAATAGGAAGAAACACACTACACACTTTTTTCAACCACACTCTAGCCACTTGATTAAAATTTACAAAATGTAGGGTATTATGCCTCCCCGTATCCTTACCTCTCTCCCACCAACATTAGACTCAACCCCACATAAAGTGTATCGGATATCCCTATATGTATGTTTATCCTTCAAATCGTTAAAAAGTTAAAATAACACTTAGGGTTCCCCTACACCTCATTCATAACTATTGCAATTTTTTTACATATTTCCCCCTCATAGGCACAGTCTTGTACTTAGTTTTAGTTAACCAATTTGCAAAAATTTGTGCACCAAAATTAAATTACAATCTCCAAGATAATTAAACATAAACCGCAATCCTAACTCATTCACAGTTCTATATATAGTTGAAAATTTATAATGTAGACATACCTTATTCACTTATTCATCCCCCATGTATTTTGCTTCTCGTTGAAACTGGAACCATTTCCAGCCATACCTCTCTACTACCTTCTTACCAAATATGGGTATAAAAAGTATGAACCTATTATACCCATGATGACTACAAGGTTTTCATATAGACTTGAATTAATATTAACTCGCATCTCCACATCGGTTCTCAATCGTACTCCCACAAATATACTGGCTCTTATGTTTTTAGAGCATACTAATTATGTGGTTTGATATTAATGATCAAAACATAGATTTAATATCTTTCATGGAAATCATAGTTTCCCTACATGATTCATTTGTTAAAGCTATTACTTCTATCTTAAAACTAGGCCGACTAATCTTTACTTCTTTAAATGTGAAAATACTTATTACTATTAGGGCTTACTCATTCCCGTTATAACTTTTGAGAATGAACTTAACTATTTTCTGTTGCTTAACTTTTAACTTGAGACTTAAAATAAAGTTAAAATTTTTTGTTTAAGACCCTTGGAAACATTATGCACTACTTTGACTTGGTTCTTAACTTTTAAACTTGACTCTTAACTTCTGTGTCTTTGATCGTAACTTTCATTGAATTAAATTATGGATTCAAGGATAGTGATCTCATGTTTATAGATGATTTCATGATGTTTAGATGCACTTTACAGTTTTTTAATCAACCAAGAAATGTGGGTACATCACTTAGGAACTAGTACGAAAATATATTGAAAAAATGAGGTCTCGTAGTGACCTTCGCGCTTTCAGAGGCGCGGAGCACCAGAGCCTAACGGACAGACTTTTGTTTGAGGAACTCTTGATAGCAAGGAACGCCAGAGCTTTTCAGATATAGCCTGCTCTAAGGGGCTCTGGAAGGCGCGTCCCCCCAATGCATGTCTGACGGGATGTCAAACTTTTCTTCTCCGATTTTCAACTCTAAACCTTCTAAACTTCCATGGATCTTTCCCAAACACTTAGGATCACTAAAATTCTTAACACCAAATAGTTTAGACTAGTAAAAAAGCTTAGAAAAACAAATCAAAACAGCTAAATGTATACTACAACTCAACAAATAAGAATTCAACAATTGTTCATCAAGAACTTCAAAATTCATAATTCAATTTATTCAGAATTCGCTGAATTAAACATGTTGGTGTGTTGGTGAACGAATCCAACATAGAAATATCCCACATACCTCGATAGAAATTACCCTAACGAATTCCACTCGCGAAACCTTAGCGTTCTTAATGGGTTATTGACCTTTTTCTCCTTTCTCCTTATTCTCTTCTCTTTTCTCCCAATCCCTAAGAGTACTTCAATCTTCTAAACTTACATAAGGCTTAGTTTTACCATAATAAATCGTTATAAAAAATTAGGGAGGAGTAGGGCGAATAGATAACTTTACCCTAACAAAAATCTTGAGTTGACTTTCCTCAAACCAATAGCCCAACTTCTGATAGGTATATCTCCCTCATACAATATCAAAAATGCACAAACTCTGCGGCGTTGGAAAGATATTTTCAATTGCTTTAAAAACATATAAAGAACTGTCCCTAAATAATCCTGAGCTAGATGTTATGGCTGTTTTAAAATTACCAAAAACTTACTTTTATACTTATGAAATTTTCCATATGTTTTTCCTATTCTCTCCAAAATAACTATTCTTAGTTTTTTGTTATAATTCTAGATATTTCGGTTTACGGGATGTTTCAACAGTAGGAGGTTATGTAGTAGTATGAATTCTTCATATATATCCATAAAATATTTTTATTAATAATGTTATTGTGTACTAAAATATTTGAAAAGAACTAATATAATAATAAACTTTGCGGAAATAGTTGAGTTGGATCTTGCTCGTTATTTATACCGTTTTGGCTCAATTCATATTGATCCAATCAAATTCAGTTTGGATTGGATCTAGGTCCATTTGTTGGCTTGACCTGGTATGATTGACCTAAAATTGATCCCATTCGCTCAACTACCGTCATTAACAATGCCGAAGATTAAAATAGAAGAAAAAACAATGAAACAAATGTACTTATACAAGAAAAACTAATAAAAAGCAACAAAATAGTTATCCTCGTTTGGATGAGTTGCCATTTAAAATAGCAAATGACGATTAGCCTAGAAATGCCTAATGTACAATTAGAGGTGGCAAATAGATGAGTTGGGTCAAATGTGGGCGGGTTAATAATTGCTAAACATAAAATAAGTAATCATTCAGTCTGTACATATTTGCTACGGGTAATGTAACACTGAAGAAATTCATTTCGAACAAAGTCTCTAATCGTTCATCGTAGTGAGTAAGATTTTTACCAGTGAATTTAAAATTTTAATAAGTATTAAATTCAGTTCACTAGATTTAATACCTTGAGTTCCATAAAGAATTAAATTGGAAAGAACAATAATCTTAAAATAGATAGTTAAGAAAAGTATGAGTTTTGTGTCAACTTTAAACGACCATAACTCCTAGCACATTATGCGTGTGGTGTGCTACAAGATACCATTGGAAATATCTTTGAATTATCTTTCCAAATCTGTCAAGTTTTCTAAATTTCGATTTCAAATGAGTTAGATATGGCGTTTTGAAGTTAGGGATATAATACTTTGTAGTTTGAAAATAATGATGGGTATTTTGGTCCTTTCCTTACCCTATCAGATTGAACTCGTTTTTAGTCATATTTTAGGGGTATAATACTTTGATGTTAAGTTTTATAATCCTAAAAAAACACCTTGGGTTTTAGTTGAGATTTCAAGAAGAGGCAAGAAAAGAAATGAGGAGAAAAGAGACAAGGATGAAGGCGTTCGCTGATGTTCTTGAGTCTAATTGCTGATTTTTGCCGTGGTTCTAATCCATAAGAGGTATATAATCTTCCATAGTGTTGGGTTAGTTCACCCAACCGCCAATCATGTATTTTTTTGGCAAAATTTCATGCTTAAAGTTTAACTATTAGAGTTCTTCAAAGGTGTTCTTGAAGTTCTCTCTAAATCTTGTTGTGTTGGAGTTTTGATTAATTATTGATGTCAAATTGAGTATTTTTAGTGTCTTTTTCAGTATACTAGAGTGTAATAAAGTTAAGTAATTGAATCCAAGTGACTGGGGAAGAAACCGTTCAAATTTAGGCGATTTAGGATGAGAAAACGAGTAAATGAGCTCGGCAGAAATTCTAGGTTTGTGCCTGGCGCAGCGCACATGCCAGAGAACCCTAAACCCATCCTTGTACAATAAGGGTTGGGATACGTGCCAGCCACAACCCCAGGGTCGTCTGCCCAGTCCCGTTTGCACCCGGTAGCTCAGCTTGAGTTCGTTTAAAGCGCACCTTCACTACTTTTCGATTCTAACTAATATAAGCTACTTCTAACAACCTAAAATCAGTCATACCATGATCATAACCTTGAATACATAATTCAAATTCAAGGTATAGTTGAGATTTAACATTTGAGAATTCTTTCAAATGTTCTAAGAAAGTTCTTTTCAAGGTCTTCTACAACTTCTACTAACTTGTTTCAAAACTCAATAAAGTGAGTATAAGAGTGAAGAGTATGTATTCGTGAGTCTACCATATCACTTACATCCTTCTTTTTATGAATCATAACTGTTAAATTCATAATTCACATTCAAGAGGGAGTTAAGAGTAGATTTCAAGAAAGACTTTAAGTTAAATCATGAATTTTTTTTAGATCAACTATTAAGACTGAGCTATGATTTGAGGAAATAAGTAAGAGAATGAGAAGAGTTGTATACATGAGTTCCATCTAGTTACTTAGACCTTCAAGTTAAGTCTTTCATGACCATAACATCCACATGAGTTTCATAAATTGAGTATCATTGAGAGGAGTAGTATTTCCATGTTCTAAGCCATGAGTAATGAGTTCCTTATTCCTATCTTGTGTTAAATCGTACCTTCTAGTTCTTGAGTTGAGTAGTCCATGCTCATAATCTCGTACGAACTCTCAAGGTTAAAAATAATGAAATTACCCATAAACATCAGATCATCATCCTTTAATCCATACTTCAATTCAAGCAAAATTAAGATCAAAGACAAGTAAGCTAAGAGCCAAGTCTAGAAGTTAAGAAGAAAGTAAAAGTAAAGTTATAAAGTTTTCTAGAGTCTTTCACAAATGTTTTCACTTGGTTTTAAAATGTTTAAAGTTCAAGTCAATCAAGAGTGAAGAGTTGAGTTCATTTGTCAAAATCTATAGGGGAACTAAGTATTCCCTAAGAGTTAAGTTTTCAACTAAGAAAATATTATCAAGTAGAGTTCAGTTCTCAAGAGTTATAAGGGAACTAAGTAATCCCTAAGAGTTTAAAAAAATTGTTTTCAAACATGTGAGAAATAAAGGAAGCTATACTTCCATAGAGCCTATGGCTAGTTTCAGTAGATGAAAGAGGAAACTATGATTTCCAAGAGAGTCTTTTAAAGCTATGTTTTGAGCTCTAATCTCAAAGCACAGACTCAGTATGTTTTTAAAGATAAGAGGTAGTATATTTTTTGGAGTAGTATTGAGTACCGATATAGGGGAGGGTTCAGATAACTCACAACCCCCATAAACCATGTATCTAGCATGGGTAGAAAATGTTCATACTTTTTAGATGAAATATTTTCACAGTTTACTTGTGGATACATTAGGAAATTTAGGTCTTATACCTTTGTCCGGGTATAAGATGCAATGACAACGTGAGGTAGATCGTTTTATCATCTCTGTAGCTCTTAAGTGATGGTTGTCGGTTAGCGAAACGCCCACAGTATTAGTTCCATGGTTCCTCAAGGGGTTCTGCTTAGTATTAATGAGGGTATGTGACTTCATCCATGCATCGCATAAGTAGACTTTGAGTGGGAGCATGATATATATTTTATGATATTTATATCTTGAGTTTACATCATGTTTTTACACAACTTTTCTTTATCTTGCACGTGTTTTAAACTGTTTTATATTGAAATAAATTTAGTTGAGTATTAGGAGTTGAGTATCTTTAAGTCGAGTATCATGAGTTAATATTTACTTCATTGAGTAAAGTATCATATCTTGAAGTTTAGTCTCTAATTCTCTAGTTGAGTATCTTGTTCTTGATTATAGTTGAGTTGAAAAGAGGTAAGTATGATTCCATCTTTTGTTCCAGTATCAAGCTTCTGTTATGCTTTAGAATTCCCCTTACATACTCGTACATTCCATGTACTGAGCCATTTTTCTTGCATCTTTTGATGATGCAGACACATGTATTCAGGATCATCAACAGGAGCTTCGTTGATACATCCTAGAGTACGAGTTAGACATGGTGAACCTCCTTATTTCCAAAGGATTTCATTTACTTTTCCATTTAGTCAGGATATCATGGGTCTTGTCCCAACTTCCATCTTTATTAGTTAGAGGATTCATATATAGTCAATATAGTTGAGGAATCTATATTAATTATTTATTTTATTAAATGTTTTAAAGACTACAGTTGCCTATTTTATGGCTAGTTGAATATAATATTTTATTTAAAGTTCCTCATTTCAGTTTCATGAATTTTATTCAGTTTAATACTTTTGTATGCTTAAGTTAGTCTTCCACTTGTAGTCAGCTAGGATGAGTTTTCGCTTGTTTACCAACAATGGTCTTCGAGTGTCGACCACGTCCAAGGTGTATGCTCGATTAGTCACAGGGAAAAATGGGCTAAGTAATAAATGGATCGGGTAAAAAACTAATTTAACAACATTTTCATGAATAAATAGTATTTTATTTAAGAGTTTAATAGGGAAAATATGTTTTAATCTTTTTTTTAGATGAAAATGTTAAAGATTCTTCATTTAGCTTTATTGTGTCATAAAAAAAATCTTATAAATTTTCAATATAAAATAAATTTATGCAATAACACGATTAAAATATATTTAATTTCAAAGTAAATGAATATTTGCATTTTAGGACTAAAACATGCTTAATGTACTTTAAGCATTGGCAATATAAAATTAAATAAATAAACAAAATGTAAGTATAATAAACAAAAGAAATGTACATTTAAATTATATATTTTTGAATGGTCAAAGACTTTACTTTTTAAATTAGGGAGAAGAATAGTTAGTTCTATAGAATAACATAAAAAGGAAGAGAAATTACACTATTTTTAGTGGTATCGTGAATTTTGACTAAATCAAAGTTAGAAGTTTAACTCATTTAGCTAATTCATATTTCACCCATATTTTATGGGTCAAACATGGGTATCAAACCATATTTTATCCATGTTAAAAATCACTCACCCAACACACTAAAATATGGGTGGTTTGGGTGAGTCACCAAAATATGGGCTCATTTTGCCGACACAATAGTTACAACCAAATTGTTGATAGTCGTGTGTATTTACTATTTTTTTATGATAAAAAAGATTAGCTATAAATAGTAATTAATTTAAGCATTCACTACTCATATTACTAATATGATAAATACATATCATAAATTAGTTGTACCATATAATTTTCATTTTATTTTTATCATTTAATAGATTTCATCATTTTATTAGATTACTTGATGTGCTACGAAAAGAATGATATTTTCCGTGGAATCCTATAAATTGGTCCTTTTATGTTCATTAGGGTTGATACCTCTACTTGATTCAATCACAAAAGTTACAATAACGTAAGATAAGGCAAAGGAAAGCTTAATTTTGTTTTCTTCACCAGATACACTAGTTTATAATCCAGTATGTATAAATATAAATTTAATTATTAGCATAAATGTTTATATTTTTATATGTCGTATCAGATTCTGAAGCTAGAGCTAATGATTTCACGTAAAGTTATCTTGTTATGAGAGGCGGACCCATAATCATATGTGTGGGTTCATATACACGTATCTCTGTAAAAAAAAAAGACATAATTTAAGCACTCTTAATGAGTGTAGAGTTATCTTTGTACTGCATATACAAGCTAGTGAGGACACAACCACATTACAGTGTTTGGATCTTGATAAAGCCCTTATTTCTTTTAAAATTTATTAGTGTACCTGAAGTCTTCAATTCATAGGTTTGTTTTTGCTTGTTATAGACACAAATTTTTATGTTCTATTACGACATAGGTTTTTAGCCAATCACCTTTTAGATTGAAGAAAGAAAAAATTGTTAAAATAGACATTTAATAAACTATACAATTTTTTTGGATATATTTAATACATCATGTGAGGAATCTAACTAAAAGAAAGAATGAATCCTATTTAGTCCTAGAACTCACGAATTTCGAAAAGAAAAAGTTATGGAAAAACATGGTAAAGTTTTTAAATTTTTTCATTTTTTAAAGGCATAAGTGCTCCCCAGAACAATGGTCATAATTTTAGGAACACACATTTTCTTTACATGCCCTAATACCTCCTAGAAATATTTCTAAATGTAAGAAATACACCTTTTTTGGTGTTGAGATGGCTTAGAGAGTGTTGAAACCAATTGACAAGTAAGAAATAGGAAGAAAAAAATTAATCAATATTCAACATATGTCCTTTCTTGATTGAACATTTTACCATTAGTCAGTACACGAATTGATAAATTAACACAGTAATGGATAAATCTAATTCGTGGTCTAAAGCCAAAAATAAGATGGAGGCCTAAAGTTTAATTATTATTTTTTAAATGTGAGATCCAAGTTATTTTTTATTTTTGATAAATAGTTTTATTTTTATGATCTTAAACTAAAGATATAGATATACCAAAATATTTCTTTATTCTTGTGCTCTTTAACATACCATGTGAAAGTTAAATTTAAAAATTGTTCCATAAAAAAGTGTACCGAAAAAATTAAAACATTCTTTATTTTTGCTACGAAAAGCAAAAGATAATTTTATTGTTACTAAAAAAATTAAGTCTATTGATTTTGGAGGCCTAAGGCATATGTCTCATCTTTAAAGGAATTGAGCCACCCTGAAGAAACCCTAATTAAAACTACAATAACAACAATAATATTTTTAAAAAAACAACAACTATAGTATACTTTGATGATGGGTGTATCAAAATTCATTGGGTAATGGTAGCAACAATGTTAAGTTATTTCAAACTTGTTTCTTGTTAAGATTTTAGTTTTTCAAATAATTACACTATTAAGAAAAAATATAGTGAGCCAGATATTCTTTAAGAACATGTAATAGATCTGGAATGATGGTGAGCATAGATATGAAATTTTATTGCATTTATGAATATTGAAGATAATCTTATTAAAAGTTCAAGGCTTGAAGAGGTGGATATGCCTCAAAATCTTGATTTGATAAACAAATGGACTATCCCTAAAGTGGATACAAGACTTATTTATGATTATGGCTGGTTTGATAAATTATCTACTAAGCAGGTGGTTAAAACCACAGAACAGTCTCTGGCATTAAACTCTGATGAACAAACTATTCAATTATTAAATAAGAGAGATATTGACCTCTACAAATCCAGATATAACTGGATGCATATTGGTATGGTGCAAATTGTCTTCAAACCTTTAACTCTTAAAGGGTTACCTGAAACGTTTTTAGCAGCTCTAAGAGATGCTAGAAATTTAGATTTCAGACAATCGCTTATGGGTTCTATTGAATCTACTGTTGCTTACGGGCCAGTTTATTTCAATACTCAACCTAATTTGCAATTGTCTTTATCTGACAGGAATATTCTTGATTCTCTTACATTAAATGTAAAAACCCATGGATATAACTATGCGGTTGGATCTGAGCTTATATGCCTTTCTTATAGAATTTATTATAAGTTATTAACTACTCTGAATCCTAGATGTAAGTTATACGATTCATCTAATGAAACTATCCTTGTCGAAACTAATTTTGTTAAATCAAAAATTACGACAAGAAGGCCTATTAAATGGGATGAAATTAATTTTCCTGATAAATGGATTTTAAATAATGCTGTGTCTCAAAGACAGGTTGCTGAAGAAGTCACTAATAGTGACTATTCTCATATTTCTCAGAATCCTGATGGTAAGGTTTGTATTGAGTTTGCTGCCAACTCTGTCTATAACTCTCCAATTTACAATAGGAGATCCTTTTCTGGTTACAGAAGAGTACCAGAATTTAAACATATATCTCCAATAAGCCATGAAAGTCCTAGTTATGGAACAGCTAGACGAAAACCTCTATCTCTCCACACTTTGAGTGATAATGCAAGTCAAGGGTTGGTTGAAAGGGTAAGGATAGACCCTAGAACAAATATTGTTCAAGCAACTGATAAGTTGTCTGATATAGATCCAACTCAGTCAGAAATGGACTTCAGTGTTGATAAATCAACAGACCTTAATGATATTTGATTATGTCTAAACAACTTATTGATTTTAGTCCAGGGTCTCTAGCAAGAAAACGTATTCAAAATGAATTTTATAATAAAAAATGGAACCAATTAAGAATTTGGTTTTTTGAAACTTATAGTGAAAATGATTTAAAAAATATTTCTGAAGATTTTTATGATATGTGTAGATTACATAACAAAATTATTTATTTTATTCCTTGGTTTATAAGTACTTATTTACCTTTATATATAAATGTTATTGAAAGGACTTATAAAGAGAGTGGTGGTGCTATTACTAAGGCTATTTACCCTCCTCAAGCTCCTTTTATTTTACCAAACAATACTGGGATAACTTTTTCAGCTTTTTAAAAATTTATTGATACTGATGTTGCCCAGATTACAGTTCAAGAGGTTAATAACCTTATTTCTCAAAATAATTATTTGAGTCTTTATGTTAAAGTTCTTGGTGAGCATATCAGTTCTTTAGACAAAAAATTAGATGACTTGATTAAATTGGTCAAAGATTTACAGAAAACCCCTAAAGAAGCTATAGCTTCTACTTCAAAAACTGTTTTAAATATGCCTACTCATCTTCAAAGACCTGTTGATACAACTGGTTTTAAAGTTAAATCTTTTTATAAAGAAGTTGAAGATCTTCTTGACCAAAAATTGTCTGGTTTAGGTTCAAAACCTATTTCTAATAATTTTTCTAAAAATGATTATTTTGATCAACTCTCTGCTATCCAATATCTGGATCAAGAAGTTTCGGAAATTCATTCCAGAAGATTTAAGTCTGGTTATAACCAAAAACAAAAGGTTATAGGAAAAGGAGGTTATGCTACTCTCCCGTCAATGATGACTTATTATTATCCTCGACCTACTCCTCAAGATGTGCTAGTTGAAGAAAGGGATTGGAACCAAACTAACACATCATACAGTGGAAATGAGGTCTATGAATGGAATATTGATGCCCTAACTGAAAGACAGGTATCTATTGTAGTACATCGTATGTTGATGTACTCATCAATTTGTCGTCATATGAATAACAATAATGACCATGCTATCTGTAAAATGATTATAGAAGGTTTTACAGGTCAGTTAAGAGGTTGGTGGGATAATTTCTTAACACCCGAAGAAAGGTATGCAATTATGAATGCATACAAGGAAGAAATTATAAGATAATCCGGTACTGATGAGAAGGGTCAACCAGCGGAAAGGACTTCAGTTACAAAGGTTGAAGATGCTGTTTATACACTGGTTCTAACTATTTTGGAACATTTTAATGGAAGATTTTCCAACCAGAATGAAACTATTAGAACTCTTCTAAATGGTCTTAAGTGTAAACATTTGGGTCATTTTCGATGGTATAAAGATACTTTCATGAGTAGAGTAATGGAACTACCTAAAAGTAAATATTAATATTGGAAGAATAAATTCATTGATGGTCTTCCCCCTTTATTTGCCGAAAGGGTAAAAAAGGTCTTAAGAGGGGATAATTTAGAAATCCCTTATGATACTTTAACTTATGGAAAGTTAATAGGGACTTGTACCCAAGAAGGATTAAATCTTTGCAATGAGCTTAAACTTGCTCAACAGATAAAAAATACCCAAAAGTCTGAGAGATCTCAATTAGGAGATTTCTGTACTCAGTTTGGTATAGAAGGACCATCCAGTTCAAAACAAAGAACTAACAGACCTGAAGAAAGACATCATAAAGGACGTCATCGTTCAAAATGATATAAAGAGAAAAAAGAAGAAAAGAAATCTCATAGAAAAGCAACAAGGTTTGCTAAATACTTTTCTACAAGGGATTTAAAAAACATTAAATGTTACAAATGTGGACGATTTGGTCATCTTGCAAATAATTGCAAAGCTGAGAAGTTTAAAGCTTTGGAGTTGGATGAATCAACTCAGGACAAACTCTATGAATTACTTTATGAATCAGATTCAGATTCTAATTCTTCTGATAAATCAGAAAATTCTTCAGGTTATATCTCAGATAACAATATTGAGATTACTAACAATTGTGCCAATTGTCCAGATGGTAATTGAACTTGTGGTCATGATGAATTTTATAGATTATAGTCTCAGATAGGAGATTCTTATATTGATAAATTACATCAAAGTTTTGAGGATTTACATTTTAAAATGATATCTTCAGAAAATTTAATTGAGCTTTTAAAAGATGTTTCAGATGAAAATCTTCGAAACAAAATTTTAAATATGGCTTCTTCAAAACCATCCTCTTCATCGAATTTTGAAAAACCAAAGAAGGAGGAAAAATCTTTTGAAAATTTTAATACTAGTCCTTATTCTATTCAAGAAGTTTTTACTAGACTTGAAAAGAGAAAGACCAAGTATTATAAGAGATACTTCTTTGGATGATTTAAAACATGAGGTTGAAAACCTTAAAAGGGAGATTAAATCTTTAAAACAAAATCAATTGATTACTGATCATCGTATTTCTCAATTAGAAAATAATATTTCTGATGAAAATAAAAATGATACTACTTCTGAAAAAGAGGATGATGATATTTCTGAGCCAAGTGTTAAATTTCTTGGAATGCTTCAAATTGTTACCGCTCATCGTTGGTATATAAATTGTACCATTCTTATTGATAATGATTTTAAAATTTCCAGTATTGCTATGATTGATAGTGGTGCTGATGTTAGTTGCATTCAAGAAGGATTAATTCCTTCAAGATATTTTGAAAAAACTACGCATATTGTTAAATCTGCATCTAATCATGCTTTAGATATCAAGTATAAATTATCTAATACTTGTATTTGTCAAAGTAAAGTTTGTATTCCTCACTTCGTCTTTTTGGTTAAAAATCAGTTAAATCCGCCAATTATACTTGGCACTCCTTTTATAAATGCCATTTATCCCTTTTCAAAATTAAATGCAAAGGGTTTTACAGCAAATTATAATGGTAATACCATTAATTTTGATTTCATAACTGAACCAGTTACTAGAGATATTAACTCTTTGATTCATTTAAAGGAAAAACATATTGAATCTTTACAAATGGAGATTTACAGTTTGAATATTTCAGAGTCTTTACAATCTCCTAAAGTCCAGGAAAAAATTAAATTAATTTCTGGCAAAATGGCTTCTAATATTTGTTCAGAACATCCAAATGCCTTTTGGGACAGGAAAAAGCATATTGTAACTCTGCCTTACGAAGAGTCTTTCAATGAAGCAGATATTCCTACAAAATCTCGTCCCTGTCAAATGAATTCTGAACTTGTCGATTTCTGCAAAAAAGAAATTGATAATTTATTATCAAAGGGACTTATAAAACCCTCTAAATCACCATGGTCTTGTACTGCATTTTATGTTAATAAAGCTGCAGAACAAGAAAGAGGTGTTCCCAGGTTGGTAATAAATTACAAACCTTTAAACAAAGTCTTAAAATGGATTAGGTATCCTATTCCCAATAAAAAGGATCTTCTTTCTAGATTATATGATGCCAATATATTTTCAAAATTTGATTTAAAATCAGGGTATTGGCAGATACAAATTTTTAAAGAACATACTTATAAAACTGCTTTTAATGTTCCTTTTGGTCAATACGAATGGAATGTTATGCCCTTTGGATTAAAGAATGCACCATCTGAATTTCAAAAAATTATGAATGATATTTTTAATCCTTATATGGATTTTATTATTGTTTATATTGATGATATTCTTGTTTATTCTAAAACATTAGAATCTCATATAAAGCATCTTGATATTTTTAAAAATATTGTTATACAAAATGGTTTGGTTATATCCAAAACCAAGATGAGTCTTTTCCAAACAGATGTAAGATTTTTGGGTCATCAGATTTGCCAAGGGAGAATTACTCCAATTCAAAGATCCATAGATTTTGCATCAAAATATCCGGATGAAATTACTGATAAAACAATGCTTCAAAGATTTTTGGGCAGTTTAAATTATATTTCTCCTTTTTATAAAAATCTTTCTAAAGATCTTGCTCCTTTAACTGACAGGTTAAAGAAAGGAAAGATGTCTCCTTGGAATGATAATCTGACTAATCTAGTTAAATCTATTAAAAAAAGGGTTCAATATTTGCCTTGCCTTTCTCTTGCTAATCCAAATTGGATTAAAATTATTGAAACTGATGCCTCAAATATTGGTTATGGAGGAATACTTAAACAAGTAAATCCCCATGATAAAATAGAGTATCTTATTAGATTTCATTCAGGCAAATGGACTGAATCTCAGCGCAAATATGCGATTGTTGCGCATGAAATGCTTTGTATTGTTAAATGTGTTTTAAAATTTCAAGATGACTTATATAACCAAAAATTTATTATAAGAACTGATGCTCAATCAGTCAAATATATGTTTGATAAGGATTTCAAACATGATATTTCAAAATTAATGTTTGCTAGGTGGCAAGCCCAACTAGCTCCTTTTGACTTTGAAATCCATTATAAAAAGGGAAGTCATAATTCTCTTCCTGATTTCTTATCAAGAGAATTTCTTAATTCTTAAAAATGTCTCCTTATTGTTTTGAGTTTGGAACTAAGGCTCTCATTACTATTTTTAAAATATTGGAACCTTTAAACTATGATTTAAAGAAAATTATTATTGACAAAATCTTTTATTGTCTTATTATGGAAGATTTCATTCATGATTACGAAACTGTTTCCCTAAATGATGATAATTGGGAATATGACATAGAAGGACATTTTGACAATTACTAACTAAGTTGTTCAACTTTGCAAAATGGCAGGAGGAGATGAGCCTCCGTGGTCACATATTCGCGGCCGAGGAGGAAAAAACAACCGAGGTAGAGGAAGATCATCCTCTTCACAGTACAAAAGATCATCATATGATTCTTCCTTCCCTGTAATACATTTAGGAGAAAGAACTTTAATCAACTCAAAGATAGGAGAAGCTTCTTCATCATCTCCATCCTCTGTCAATCTAAAGGATATTCCCAAAGATAGTTCATTATATGAACAAATACAAGCATATTTGCAAAAAAGAGAGCAAAGTAATACATATGCCTCTTTAGCCAAAGAGCCTGATACGGAAAAGGTTTCAGATGAAGCACCCAAAAAAGAAATTTTATTTTTTATAGAAAATCATGATATCCAAAGGAGTAATGAAACTTGGAAAATACTCCAGAGGTATTTGACAAAGGGATTATATTTCCCTGGAGAATCATACAAGACTCGGTCATGCTATGAGTCTATTTTAAGTAATACAGGAAGTGCAGAATTCCAGTACTTTACTTCAGATTATAATGAGAATGTTTATAACTTCTCAAAAATGACTATTAAAAAGATTATATCTATGGAAGATTGGGGAATATCCACAATGCAGGAAAAGATTGTTTCCGTCAATAAAGTAAACATGAATTATACTTATTTGGATTATATCCAAGCATTTCATAAAGTTTTTTGTTATAACAATGAAAAACTCAAGCACACATGGTTTTTAAAAATATGTGCAAAAGTTTTCTCCCAGAACCTGCCCAATTGGTTTATAAACTGGTGGGCTCTTCATGGTCCTACCAAGAAGATTTTACCTAACAATTTTCTAAGTTTATATAAACAATGGGTGAAGATTTCCCCTTTCTTGATGAACTTATATGTACAAGATCATGTTCCAAATATAGAACATATAGATCAAATGTACTTCTTTATTGAATTCTCTGTACCTTGGATCCATAAATGGGTTCCGGAAGTGGGATATACCCCGGAAGAAAATATCCCTTGCCTATATCGTAAATATTTTCATAATTTTTGGGATAAGCTAAACAGGACTGATCCTTCAACTGGTCAGTTATACGGCCAAGAACTGATAGATCAAATCAAAAATACTATTCAAGCATATGAGGATGCTCCAAAGAAAGGATTAAATGCGGGAAGCTCCATTAAGCATATTGCAAGAAGGATTTCCATCCAAGATGGAAATAAACAAGAGATTATTAATGAATATCTAGAAGACGTTAAACGAAACTTAATGGAAAGCATTTCAGACTTTGAAAAATCTGATACATCAATGAAGAGTGGACATAGTAATAATACCACGGATGCGCAATCAATAAACCAAGATGATGCTGAATTGACTGAAAGCCAATTAAACAAAATGGAAGATTTCCTAGCCTCCATTAAAGACCAGGAGAAGACAATAGTAAAAAAGTTAAAAGGAAAAGATAAGGTCTGATAAGATTTAAAATCTGGTTTGATCTTATCAAAATAGTTTAAAGCTCTGTAGGACCCACTTGGTCCATTATTAATGTAGGACCCACTTTTGGGGTCCATTTTCCTTCCCTTTTGTCTATATAAGAAAGACTAACTCTCAGGTGAGAGACAGGTCTTTCCAAGTTTTAGTTTTAAGTTTCCACATTTCTCTCCCTATTGTAAAAATATTCTAGTGTGATATATTAAAAGCTTTGGTTTAAAGATCTCTGTTCAAGGTACTATTTTATTTCTCATTATTATCTTTCCTTGTTTGACGCCTCCATGGCCGGCTAAAGTTATTTTCATATCTATGCTAACTTCTTAAGATCTGTATGATGTTCTTATTTACTATCTGGATCTAACTAAGTTATAATGCATTCATATTATAGTTTTTTATTCTTTTATCACAAGTTTTGACTTGGTTTCAAGGTGGTAGAAAATTTTAAATATTAATGATAGCGAACATGTGGTATTTGTAAGTCCCCGTTTGAAGTTAGGGGCAGCCTAAAACCCTTGTTAAAACTGCTATCAATTAATGTTTAAGATGATCTCCCATGCTTGAGTAAAAGGTTACCATACAGCCGAAACTTAGGATAAAACTTTAAAAATAACTATAATACGTTGCATATTATAGCATGGTGTACAAAGCTAGATCTGGATGGTCGTGCGGACTACCGCCAGTCTCTAGATCCTGAAATGGTGCAATATTAAGAAAAAGTAAAATATTTGTTAAATTCTAATTATGATATCTTAAGAAAACATAGATTAAAGACATATGGACTTATGTCTTAATCTTGAATAATGAATATTACCTTTTTCAAGTATATACAATTTTTTTCTTTATTTATAGGAATCTGATTTCTCATTCCATTCTTGATGGTTTTAGGTTTAACTATGGGTTTGGATAGGAATTTTTAAATTAACAAAATAATATTATTTGACATGAATTTGGTGTTGTTAATAATAACTTATACATAAATTAAAATTTAATGATATATTTTTTTATTCTCTTTCACAAAAATATATTTTTTTGAATTATTTTTTATTTTATTTTATACCACTAGACAGTGTCTAGCGGCATTTTATTATAGAAATAATTAAAATAAAACCTCAACATAGATATCTACAAGCAAGGGGGCTAGAACTTACCTTACCAATTATATTGAGGTACAATACCTCTATTAATTAACCCGAACGAAGAAATAAGAGCTAGAGAGAACTAAGTATTTTATGATCATCACAAATTTTATAATACACTCGATGATGATATTACAAATGGCTATTATTAAGTTGTAGGAAAGTATAAAAACCATGATAAGATTTGAGTAATTAAACTCAAACTAAAAAAGATATATTGTCATTCTAAAGAAACCTGAAGTGTTTTCCTCTTTTGTTCCTCTTCAAATTTGTCAAAACTTTTTGATAGATCATCAAATCTTATTAGATTTATTGGATCTCGTTGAAGTTTTTGGCACTATCATGTGATTCTGCTTTGCCAGTCACATCGGTAGGTGTTGTGGAACAAACTCCTCAATCATCCTACCATCCCAACTATTTTTTCTTCCATGCTTCTTTTTGTTGTTGCGTTGTTGCCTAGGAGAAATATCTGCATCCCTAGCTGCATTTTAATAACAATGATTCAATCATCCTATTTCAGTAAATTTAATCCTAGAAACATAATTAAAATATATCTAAGTCAAAATATAATATCAAAACTAGAAAATTAGAAGCAAGAGAGGAGAAAAAAAGTTGAAGAACCCTAGGTAAAGAATGCCACAAGCTGCAGCAGTTCCAGCTCCGAAACATGAGTATTTTTCCGTGGATTTCATCACAAAGTATGTGGTATTTCACTAGTGGGTTCCTTTCACGTTTTAAGTCAATACTTGATTCTTTTATCATGATTAAACCTAGGGTTCCTAGAATTTCAGCAGAACTTCATTATTTAGTTAAAATATATGTTCCAAACCAGATTATCATGTTATTACTCTGATTATCGCATGGATTTCAGAACCCTAGCTTTGTCTTTCTTTTGTTTTCTAATAACACATGCTAGGTTAGATATTTCATACACCTCAAATATACATGCCTCAGTTATAAATGCATAATTACCAGATTAAGTGTTGCATTCTCAGTTTGAATGTTCAGTTTCAAGCTATCCAGTATTACTGAATCTCAGACATAATTCAAAATTTATAGAATTCATTTGGAGTAGAATAATAACGAGTTGGACTAGGGTTTAGCGAACTCAATAATCCCAGAACTACTAGCCAAGTAGGTTGTAAGTCCCCTTTGTGGGAAATAAGTTTAGTGATCACGCCAACAAGCCTTTATAACTTTTGCTGGGAATATTGGGTCTTTCTGATGGGGCGTACACATCGGACGCCATAATTAGCTCATGTGGTTTTATGGTCGGTTATTAGTAGCTCCCACAGTTCAGTCAGACTCATTGCATTGACAATTTATTAGTATATTCAGTATTCAGTTTCAACTTATTATAAATTTTTCTCATTCAGTTAGCTTAGAAATAATTATATCATCTTTAGATTATAATACTTGCTCTTATGCTTGTTCTGTTATGTTTCATTTCAGCTTTACTCTATCCTACATGCTCAGTACCTTTCAAGTATGGATGCATACATGTGCTTCATCTTCTTGTGATGTATGTTCACGTTCCAGCATCTAGATGATGCATAGATCGATTTTCTGATCTCCAGTTTAGCCAATTCAGTGGTAAGTCCTTATTCTCCAAGGACAATAGTCATTAGCTTAATTTCAATCTTCTCTTATTTTGTTTGTTCTTTTCTAGATTTAGATAGGGCTTGTTGCAGTATTTTTAGTCCAGTTTAGAGGCGTATTTCAGATATAGTTAGTTTCAGCTTAGTATTGAGTTAATATTTTCTTTTTATTAAACTCATTGTTTTCAAATATCTCAGTTATATAATATGGAAATTCACATATCTTTTCTGATAAAATTATAATTTTGCTTCCTCATTAGTTTATTATATTAGTATGGTAATGATCATGCAAGCTGGGTTAGTTTCAGATCACATGTGGTTCTATGTTCCGTGTCCGCGTCTAGGGGGTAGCTCGGGGCATGACAAAACATCTTATTAAAGCACTAGGTTTAAGTGTCCTAGGCTGTTTGAAAAGCCGCACTAAGTAGAGTCCTTTTCATGGGTGTGATTTGCACCACATCTAATGAGAAGGACGCTACAAAGTATTTTAGGAAAAACATCAGTTTCTTGTTACTCTGATAGTGCGTAAGGTATGATCTTATTCCACTGTAGCTTTACGTTTTACATTTTAAATCATAACTCCTCTTAAAGCTTAGGCATGGACTTTTAATGCACGGAATGCTAACGCAGTTCATCTAGTCTGAAATAAGGAAGTTCCAATGTAGAGTTTCAGAACGCCAGTTCAGCTTTTGGCTAAAAGTATGACAACTCGGAACAATAATACGATTCGAGTTCTAACTAATCACAATGGTGGATCAGTTGCATCTAGTATTCGACATTTGTTTAGAATGATTCACCTGAGTTTCGGTGTCCCAAATTGTGTGAGGGCCCACACAAGTTCATTGATGAGGTTAATAAAATATTTCAAGTTATGCAAGTAACTGGTAGTCATCGGGTGAAATTGGCATCTAACCAATTTAAGGTTTTGATTCATATATAGTTCACTCAACGTAAATACAATAGAGGTATTTTACAACTCATTATAGTACTAAACTTTAGTATCAGTCCAGAAACACTCTCAGAACCATTCTAGCTCTCTACTCTAGTCGGTGACCTAGTTAGAGCTAGACGGGTATACATAAATTGTCCTATCACTGTCTCTTAGAAAATAAACTAAGCAGATCTAGTAGATTTAAAAATGGTAGAATCTTATGTCATTCTGTGCATGGATTGGTTACACTAATGTTATGCATCAGTCGCTTGTAGAACTAGGATTGTTCATTTTCAGTTCTTAGACGAATCAATCTTATATAGAAGGTTAGTAGCTTGGTTCCTATGGGTCAATTTATTTCTTATCTTAAGGCCAAAAAGATGATATCTAAGGGTTATCTGTATCACCTAATTCGGGTTAATGATTCTAGCCTTGAAGACACAACTCTTGAGTAAGTTCCACTAGTCTGTGAATTTTCAAAAGATCTTCCTGGGGTCCCTCCCGAAGGGAAATTGATTTTGTAATTGATATACTTCCATATACCTAGAACATTCCTATTACTCCATACAGAATATCTCCAGCAGAGCTTAAGGAATTAAAAGAGCAGTTGAAAGAACATCTACATAAGGGCTTTATCAGACAGTATTTCACCATGGGGTGCACCGGGTTTTTTTGTAAGAAAGAAAGATGGTTCTCTGAAAATGTGTATTGACTATACAGAGTTGAACAAGGTCTGAATCAAGAATGAGTATCCCATCCCCGGGATTGATGACTTGTTTGACCAATTTCAGGGTGCTAGTCATTTCACATAGATATACCTCAGATCGAGTTATCATCAGCTCAGAGTCAGACATAGTGACATTCCAAAAACAGCCTTCACAACTCGGTATGGTCATTATAAATTTGTAGTTATGTCGTTCGGACAAACTAATGCACCTGCAGATTTCATGGATTTGATGAACAGAGTGTTCAAATAGTACTTAGACGTGTTCATTATTGTCTTCATTGATGATATTATCATTTACACTAGGAATAAGGAAGAACACACAAATCATTAGAGAGTTGTTCTGCAGACTCTCAAAGATCGTCAGTTATTTGCTAATCTTAGCAAATGTATGTTTTTGTTTCAATCTGTTTGTTAGTTCATGAATTGATTTTCATCCACAGCCTCACCATTGACTAGGGTGAATCACAAGATGGTCATGTTTTAATGGTTAGATGATTGTGAGAAAAGCTTCACAGAATTGAAAATTACATTGACTACAACTCATGTGTTGACTCTATCAGAGGGTTCAGATAGTTACGTGATATATTGCTATGCATCCATAGTTGGATTTTGTTGTCTTTTGATGCAACGAGATATGTTATAGCTTATGCTTCTAGATAATTATATCAGATAGAGGTCCTCAATTTCCCTCACATTTCTTGAAGTCATTTCAGCAGCGTCTTGGTACTCAAGTTAACATTAGCACAACATTTCATCCGCAAAAGGATGAAAAGGAAGAGCGTACCATTCAGAACCTAGAGGATATGTTGAGAGCTTGTGCGATCGATTTCAAGGGTGGTTGTGATGATCACCTTCCTCTTATTGAGTTCGCCTACAACAATAGTTACCATTCTAGCTTTAAGATGGCCACATATGAGGCTTTTTATGGGCATAGATTTAGATCTCCTGTATGTTGGTTTGCAATAGGTGAAGCAGCTTTGAAAGAGACAAATTAAGTTGTTTATGCAATGGAGAAAATGCAACTCATTAGAGATCGACTTAAGACAACCCAATGTCGTTAGAAATCTTGTGCAGATGTAACGAGAAGGGAACTAGAGTTCCAAGTTAATGATTGGGTTTTTCTAAAAGTATCACATATGAAAGGGATGATGAGATTTTGAAAGAAATAGAAGCTCAATCCTATATATGTAGGACCTTACAAGATCTTCAATAGGGTTTGCAAGGTTACATATGAGTTTGTCATGACCTAAATCCGGGCCGCGACTGGCACCCACACTTACCCTCCTATGTCAGTGAACCAACCAATCTAAACCTTAACATTTCAATATAATATCAACATGAAGTAACGCGGAAGACTTAAACTCATTAATAAAAATCAATAATCAACTTCTATAACTCAAAACTTATCATTCCCCAAAATCTGGAAGTCATCACCACAAGAACATCTATGATCAAATGACTAAACTAAGAGTATTCTAAAAGCTAAAAATACATAAGAAGCTAGTCCATGCCGGAAGTTCAAGGCATCAAGACTTGAAGAAGAAGATCCAGTCCAAGCTAGAAGCATTAGCTCACCCTGAATTTCCGATGTAGTAAGACTGGCTTGAATTACTATTGAGTCGAAGACGACGGCACGTTTGCTGCACTCCACAAATAAACAAGAAGAAAACATAAAAGTAGGGGTCAGTACAAAACACGGGTACTGAGTAGATATCATCGGCCAACTCAAAATAGAAATCAATATATACCAAGTAACATCATAAAATCAACTATGATACTCAACATGTAGCAACAACAAATACTATATCATTAACGATTACCGTCAAGTTCACACATGAGGACCCAAGCCTCAATACCATACTCATTTGGGAATCATGTTCATTAGATTGAGTATATTAACATCTTTCAAGATTTATTATCTTTATTTCTATTGTGTCGGTACGTGACACTCCGCTCCCTCAATATTCATTAATCCTCTTGTGTCGGTACGTGACACTCCAATCCCCTAAATCTATGTGTCGGTTCATGACACCCGTTCCCTTAAATCTATGTGTCGGTTCGTGACACCCGATCCCCTAAATCTACGTGTCGGTTCGTGACACCCGATCCCCTAATACTACGTGTCGATTCGTGACACCCGATCCCCTAATACTACGTGTCGGTTCGTGACACTCGATCCCCTAATACTACGTGTCGGTTCGTGACATCCGATCCCCTAATACTACGTGTCGGTTCGTGACACCCGATCCCCTAATACTACGTGTCGGTTCGTGACACCCGATCCCCTAATTCTACGTGTCGGTTCGTGACACCCGATCCCCTAATCTCCTTCCATCAATTCATCAAGCCTTCTTTCTTACCAAGGCATCATTATTAACAAAGAGATTAGGATTTTGCAAGATTTGGGATTCAATAACTTCATCATGCTTACATAATCACAATTATATTATTACATTCATGCAAGCATACAATTAAGCACATAGCAGGGTTTACAATATTATCAATACATATCATTCTCTATTAAGAGTTTACTATGAAAGCATGAAAACCATAACCTACCTCCACCGAAGATTAGTGATTAAGCAAGAAATTCCCAAGGCTTTTGTTCCTTCTTCTCGTTCGATCCTCTCTCAATTCGTTTCTCTTTCCCTCTCTTTGTTCTTTCTAATTTTCTTTATTCAACCCTCTTTCTTTTACCCTAATTAATATATAATTAAGAATGAAAGATGGTAATAATGACCCAATAATTAACTTAAGGTTACCTATTTTAACCCCCAAGTAATTAGACTTATTAACCTTAACCCTCTAACTTTATAATTAAAGTAGGAATAGTCCAAAACGTCCCTTAAAACGTGTAAAGAAATCCGACCCAGACTAGGATTGCGCAACCTGTGACGGGCCGTCGTGCCTGCGACGGTCCGTCCTGCAGGTCGTCGCAAAGTTTAGAGACCCAATATTTCCACCAAGGGTCTGTGACGGTCCGTCCTGCCATTTCGTTACGAAGTTTAGAGAGTCGATTTTCAGTACCGAATTTTCAGTTTTTCTAAGTGTTTTGGAACTAGACCTTGCGGCGGTCCGTCGTGCCCATGACGGATCGTCGTTGGGTCCGTCACCTCAGCCTGTTTTTCCAGAAATAAAATCTGCTGCTCAAAACGACTAAACAGGTCGTTACAATAGATACCAATTTACCCATCGTTCGTCCCCGAACGATCACAAGAAGAAAAACAAGGGCGAGAAGGAGTACCTGAATCTTTAAACAGATGTGGGTATCTTTCTTGCATATCTGCCTCCTTCTCCCAAGTGGCTTCTTCAACCGGTCGATTCTTCCATTGCACCTTGATGGATGCAATCTCTCTTGACCTCAACTTGCGAACTTCTCTATATAAAATAGCAACAGGCTCCTCCTCATAAGACAAGTTCTCATCAAGCAAAATTGAATCCCAACGGATAACGTAGTTTCCATCCCCATGGTATCTTTTCAACATCGACACATGGAATACCGGATGTACTCCGGACAGCCCTGGAGGGAAGGCTAACTAATAAGCCACCTCTCCTACTCGCTCAAGTACTTCAAATGGTCCAATGTACCTTGGACTTAGTTTACCCCTTTTACCAAACCGCATCACCCTTTTCATGGGCGAAACCTTCAGCAAGACTAGTTCTCCCTCCATGAACTCTAACTCTCTAACCTTTCGATCTGCATATTCTTTTTGTCTACTTTGCGCCGCTAGAAGCTTTTCTTGAATAGACTTCACTTTCTCTATCGAATCCCTCAAAAGGTCAGTACCCCAAGGCCTAACCTCAAATGCATCAAACCAACCAATGGGAGACCTACATCTCCTACCATACAATGCTTCAAATGGAGCCATATCAATGCTTGAGTGATAGCTATTATTGTATGAAAACTCCGCTAAGGGTAAGAAGCTATCCCAATGGCCTCTAAATTCTATCACACATGCGCGAAGCATATCCTCCAACACTTGAATCGTTCGCTCAGACTGACCATCGGTCTGAGGATGGAACACGGTACTAAGGTCCAACCTAGTACCCAACTCTGCGTGCAATGTCTTCCAAAACATAGAAGTAAACTGCGTACCTCTATCTGATATGATGGATAGTGGAACCCCATGCAACCGAACAATTTCTGAGATGTAAAGTTTGGCTAACTTCTCTGCATTGTAAGTCACCTTGACCGGAATGAAGTGAGCAGACTTAGTTAACCTATCAACAATTACCCAAATAGAATCAAACTTTCCCAATGTCTTGGGAAGACCGACCACAAAGTCCATTGCAATTCTCTCCCACTTCCATTCAGGGATGGGCATTCTCTGAAGTGTTCCTCCGGTCCTCTGGTGTTCATACTTTACTTGTTGACAGTTTGGACATTTGGCAATAAAATCAACAATATCACGCTTCATTCTACCCCACCAAAAGTGTGGCTTTAGGTCATGGTACATCTTGGTTGCACCCGGATGTATCAAATACTTTGAACTATGAACCTCTGTCAGAATAGTGTTAATCAAATCATCAACTCGGGGTACACATACCCTTCCCTTGATTCTCAAAACACCTTCCTCATCGATTTGTGCTTCCTTAGCCTCTCCTTTCAACACTTTATCTCGGATCCGGATCAATTTTTCATCATTAAACTGTTTTCCTTTAATCTTGTTAAGAAAATAAGATCTTGACTCCACACTAGCCAACAATCCTCCCTTCTCATTTACCTCTAACGTCATCAAGTCGTTAGCCACAGTCTGAACCTCTCTAGCCAATGGTCGTCTAGAAACTTGCAAGTGAGCTAGACTTCCCATGCTTCCCGCTTTTCTACTTAAAGCATCTGCCACAACATCCGCTTTTCCCGGATGATACAAGATAGTGATATCGTAGTCCTTTAGTAACTCCATCCATCTCCTCTGTCTTAAGTTCAAATCTTTCTGAGTAAAGACATACTAAAGGCTACGATGATCCGTGTAGACCTCACACTTAACCCCATATAAATAGTGTCTCCATTGCATTAATGCAAACACTACCGCAGCCAATTCCAAATCGTGGGTCGGATAGATACGTTCATGCACCTTTAATTGCCTTGAAGCATAAGCAATCACACTCTTCTCTTGCATTAGTACTGCACCCAAGCCAGAATAGGATGCATCACAATAAACAATGAAGTTCTTACCCTCTATTGGCAAGGTAAGGATAGGTGCGGTAGTCAACAAGGTCTTGAGCTTCTGAAAGCTTTCCTCACATTCGTCCGACCATACAAATGGAACATTCTGCTTAGTCAAGTTCGTCAATTGGGAAACAATAGAAGAGAATCCCTTGACAAATCGACGGTAGTAGCTAGCTAACCCAACAAAGCTCCTTATTTCTGACACATTAGTAGGTCTTACCCAATTCTTCACTGTCTCAATCTTAGAAGGATCCACCCTCACTCCCTCCTTAGAAACCACGTGCCCCAAGAAGGACACTGCATCTAGCCAAAACTCACACTTAGAGAACTTGGCATAAAGCTTTTTCTCCCTCAACATTTCCAATACCATTCTCAAATGCTCTTCATGTTCCTTCTTGCTCTTTGAGTATACCAATATATCATCAATAAATACGATCACGAAGAGGTCCAAATATGGCTTAAAAATCCCGTTCGTCAAGCTCATGAACGCAGCAGGGGCATTCGTAAGACCAAAAGACATCACTACAAATTCGTAAAGCCCATACCTCGTTCGAAAAGCAGTCTTTGGCACATCCGTTGCCCGTATTTTCAATTGATGATAACCGGATCTCAGGTCAATCTTAGAGAAGACACAAGCACTTTGTAACTGATCGAACAAGTCCTCAATGCGAGGAAGAGGATACTTGTTCTTTATGGTTACCTTGTTTAGTTGTCTGTAGTCTATACACAGTCGAAAACTCCCATCCTTCTTCTTCACAAACAAAACCGGAGCACCCCAAGGAGATGCACTTGGTCTAATAAAGCCTTTGTTTAACAACTCTTGAAGTTGGGCTTTTAACTCTCTTAACTCCGCGGGAGCCATTCTATAAGGGGGTATAGAAATGGGGCGAGTACCCGGTTCAAGATCAATGCAGAAGTCAATATCTCTATCCGGTGGCATGCTAGGAAGGTCTGCAGGAAACACATCTAGAAACTCACGGACCACCGAAACCGACTAAATCGAGGGTACTTGGGTAGTGTCATCCTTGAGATGTGCCAAGAAAGCTAAACACCCTTTACTAACCATTTTCTTAGCACGAAAAAAGGAGATGATATGCACCGGATTGGAAGTGTAGTCACCCTCCCACACTAACGGATTTGTCCCAAGCTTGACTAACGTCACCGTTTTAGCATTACAATCCAAGATCTCAAATTGCAGAGAAATCCAAGTCATACCCAGAATTTCATCAAAATCATCCATTTCTAAGATAACCAAATCTACATAAGTGTTGCTCCCCACAAAGTTCACCAAACAAGACCTATATACCTTTTAAACTACCACAGACTCACCCACCGGAGTAGAAACACGAATAGGCATATCAAGTAATTCACAATGTAAATTTAGACCATTAGCAAATGAGGAAGATACATAAGAAAATGTGGATACAGGATCAAACAATACAGAAGCCATGCAATCACAAACCAGAAGATTACCTGTGATGACAGCATCAAATGCCTCCGCTTTAGACCGCCCAGGGAAAGCGTAACAATGGGCCCTATCGTTCGTCTGTCCATTAACCCTACCATGTTGTGATGTAGCGGCTCCAGTTTGCCCATCACGTCGGCCGTTTTGGTGACCACCATTTCCTCGACCACCACGCCCTCCAGAAAAACGGCCTCTACCATGACCAACTCTACCTCTAGCTATTGGGGGTCTGTAACTCTGTTTTGGACAATTTCTCCTAATATGTCCAGTCTCCCCAAATCCGTAACACTCTCTTGGAGTCAAGCATAGGTCTCTCGGAGAAGTGTTGACCGGTCTGAGGTGGTCCCCCAACTACAGTCTGTAGTGAAGACTGAATTGGTCGGACTGAGTAACTTCCAGAACCTTGTCCTCTAGAGTAAGAACCATTAAACTCACCTCCCTTTCGAAACCTTTTTGATGTCGATGTCATGGTGATGTCATCTGGCTTCACTCCTTCCACCTCTATCACAAAGTCTACCACTTCGTGGAAGGATTTTGTCGTAGCCGCTACCTGTAAGGCTGAAATCCGCAACTCTGACCTTAACCCCTTCACAAAACGACGAATCCGCTCTTGTGGACTGAAACAAAGTTGAGTGGCACACCGGGATAATGCACGAAACTTAGCCTCATATGCATTGACCGACATCCTACCTTGCTCTAGGCTCAAGAACTCATCCCTTTTCCTATCCCTCAAAGTTCGGGGGATATACTTCTCCATAAACAGGCTAGAGAATGAGGCCCAAGTCATAGGTGGTTCCTCCGTTGGTTGACACTCAATATGTGAGCGCCACCACATTTTGGCATTCCCTTGAAACTGATAACTCACGAACTCAACACCAAACCGTTCTACTATACTCATCTTGTGTAGTAGCTCATGACAGTCAACCAGAAAATCGTAAGCATCCTCAGATTCAGCACCCTTGAAGACTGGAGGTTTCAATTTCAAGAACTTACTGAAAAGTTCATGCTGATCATTTGTCATTATAGGCCCAGTAGTAAGACGTGGAAACGTGCCTATGTCCAATGAGGCATCCATACGAGGAGCCATAGTGGCTGCATGTTGTACCTCTGAAACTGGAGGTGTTGGTGCAGAAAACACTGGAGGTGCCTGACCCTAATCGGACAACCCACTAAGATAAGCGAGCACCTGATTTATCATCTCTGGGGTAGGCTGGGGTGGCAATCCCTCATTCTGCACTTGTTCAATTTCCCCTTCCTCACCCTCTCTTATTACCTCCTCAGTCGATGGAGGAGTCACTGCCCTAGTATCAGATGGACTAGGTGCTCGTCCTCTTCCCCTAGAGGACGTCCTCCCATTACCTCTAACACGGCCTCTTGCCGCTGCTCTTCCTCGAGCTACAGCCCCATTGGCTGGCTCAGACGCACCTTGTCCCGCCAGTGCTGATGTTGGTGCTGGCGTAGTCGTTGCTCTAGTTCTAACCATCTGCGAAATAGAGTGAAGATGGTCAGATACCAATTTGTATCACCTAGATACCAATTGGACCCAAGTAGTAGCACGAAAGAAAGAATGAAAGAATGGAATTTTCCTAAAGTCTTATAGCCTCTCAAAGAAAAGTAAAGGCGTCCCCCTACCGTTCCTTAAGACTCTACTAGACTCGTTCTTGTGTGATGAGACCAACGAACCTAATGCTCTGATACCAAGTTTGTCACGACCCAAATCTGGGCCGCGACTGGCACCCACACTTACCCTCCTATGTGAGTGAACCAACCAATCTAAACCTTAACATTTCAATATAATATCAACATGAAGTAACGCGGAAGACTTAAACTCATTAATAAAAATCAATAATTAACTTCTATAACTCAAAACTTATCATTCCCCAAAATCTGGAAGTCATCACCACACGAACATCTATGATCAAATGACTAAACTAAAAGTATTCTAAAAGCTAAAAATACATAGTAAGCTAGTCCATGCCGGAAGTTCAAGGCATCAAGACTTGGAGAAGAAGATCAAGTGCAAGCTAGAAGCATTAGCTCACCCTGAATTTCCGATGTAGTAAGACTGTCTTGAATTACTGTTGAGTCGAAGACGACGGCACGTTTGCTGCACTCCACAAATAAACAAGAAGAAAACATAAAAGTAGGGGTTAGTACAAAACACGGGTACTGAGTAGATATCATCGGCCAACTCAAAATAGAAATCAATATATACCAAGTAATATAATAAAATCAACTATGATACTCAACATGTAGCAACAACAAATACTATATCATTAACGATTACCGTCAAGTTCACACATGAGGACTCAAGCCTCAATACCATACTCATTTGGGAATCATTTTCATTAGATTGAGTATATTAACATCTTTCAAGATTCATTATCTTTATTTCTATTGTGTCGGTACGTGACACTCCGCTCCCTCAATATTCATTAATCCTCTTGTATCGGTACGTGACACTCCGATCCCCTAAATCTATGTGTCGGTTCGTAACACCCGATCCCTTAAATCTATGTGTCAGTTCGTGACACCCGATCCCCTAAATCTACGTGTCGGTTCGTGACACCCGATCCCCTAATACTACGTGTCGGTTCGTGACACCCGATCCCCTAATACTACGTGTCGGTTCGTGACACCCGATCCCCTAATACTACGTGTCGGTTCGTGACACCCGATCAGCTAATACTACGTGTTGGTTCGTGACACCCGATCCCCTAATACTACGTGTCGGTTCGTGAAACCCGATCCCCTAATACTACGTGTCGGTTCGTGACACCCGATCCCCTAATACTACGTGTCGGTTCGTGACAGCTGATCCCCTAATACTACGTGTCGGTTCGTGACACCCGATCCCCTAATTCTACGTGTCGGTTCGTGACACCCGATCCCGTAATCTCCTTCCATCAATTCATCAGGCCTTCTTTCTTACCAAGGCATCATTATTAACAAAGAGATTAGGATTTTGCAAGATTTGGGATTCAATAACTTCATCATGCTTACATAATCACAATTATATAATTACATTCATGCAAGCATACAATTAAACACATAGCAGGGTTTACAATATTATCAATACATATCATTCTCTATTAAGAGTTTACTATGAAAGCATGAAAACCATAACCTACCTCCACCAAAGATTAGTGATTAAGCAAGAAATTCCCAAGGCTTTTGTTCTTTCTTCTCGTTCGATCCTCTCTCAATTCGTTTCTCTTTCCCTCTCTTTGTTCTTTCTAATTATCTTTATTCAACACTCTTTCTTTTACCCTAATTAATATATAATTAAGAATGAATGATGGTAATGATGACCCACTAATTAACTTAAGGTTACCTATTTTAACCCCCAAGTAATTAGACTTATTAACCTTAACCCTCTAACTTTATAATTAAAGTAGGAATAGTCCAAAACATTCCTTAAAACGTGCAAAGAAATCCGACCCAGACTGCGATTGCGCAACCTGTGACGGGCCATCGTGCCTGCGATGGTCCGTCCTGCAGGTCGTCGCAAAGTTCAGAGACCCAATATTTCCACCAAGGGTCTGTGACGGTCCGTCACACCTGTGACGGTCCGTCCTGCCATTTCGTTACGAAGTTCAGAAGTCGATTTTCAGTACCCAATTGTCAGTTTTTCTAAGTGTTTTGGAACAAGACCCTGCGACGGTCCGTCGTGCCCATGACGGATCGTCGTTGGGTCCGTCGCCTTAGCCTGTTTTTCCAGAAATAAAATCTGCTTGTCAAAACGACTAAACAGGTCGTTACAGAGTTAGAGTTGCCAGCAGAATTAGCAGCAGTACATTCGGTTTCCCACATTTCACTTTTGAAGAAGTGTGTGGGTGACCCAACCTCTATAGTGCCATTACAAAGTATGGCGGTGAAAGATAGTCTATCTTATAAGGATGTACCAGTTGAGTTTCTTGACTGTTAGGTTAGAAGGTTGAGGAACAAAGAAATTGCTTCAGCCAAGGTTTTTTGAAGGAGTATGTTCGTAAAAGGAGCTAGTTAGGAAGCAAAAGCACCCATGAAAGCCAAGTATACTAACCCCTTTCCTTCCGATTTACTCAAGCTTGAGGTAATAGTTTCTCTTAAATTTTCCATTCATACTTGCGTGAATTTAGTCTTAGAATCATGATTCCCTCAGTTTGTACTTTCATGACCATATATTTTCTTTACATGCCTTAATACCTTCTAGAACTTTTTCAGAATGTGATAAATAAACTTTTTTTGGTGTTGAGATGAAGTAGAGAGTTTTGAAAGCAACTGCCACGTAAAAAATTTGAATAAAGAAAATAATCAATATTCAACATATGTCCTTTATTGATTGAACATTTTACCATTAGTCAGTACACTAATTGATAAATTAACACAGTAATGGCTCAAGCTAAATCATGTTCTAAATCCAAAAATAAGTTGGAGGCCTAAAGTTTAATTAATTTATTCTATTTTTTTCTTTTTGATAAAATAGTTTTATTTTTTATGATCTTACACTAAAGATATAGATATACCAAAATATTTCTTTAATCTTGTGGTCTTAAACATACCATGTTGAAGTTAAATTTAAAAATTGTTCCATATAAAAGAGTTTTGAAATAAATTAAAAAATTCTTTGTTTTTGCTACGAAAAGCTTAAATTAATTTTTTTTATTAAAAAAATTAGGTGTTTCGATTTTTGAGGCCTACGGCATATGCCTCATCTTTAAAGGAATTGAGCTACCCTGCAGAAACCCTAATTAAAACTACAATATCAACAGTAATATTTTTTTTTTCAAAAACAAGTATAATATACTCTGATGATGGGTGTATCGAAATTCATTGTGTAATGGTAGCAACAAAATTAAGTTATTTCAAACTTTTTTCTCTCTTAAGATTTTAGTTTTTTTTTCAAATAATTACAGTATTAAGAAAAAACATAGTTTTCCAAATAATAACACTATTAAGAAAAAGTTAAATATTTGTTAAAATTCTACTTATGCTATCTTGAGAAAACATATATTAAAGGCATATGGACTTATGGCTTGGTCTTGAATAATGAATAACAAGGTGTCTAGAGCTTACCTACCAATTCTAATGAGGTACAATACCTCTACTAATTAACCCGCTAGAGAGAAGTAATTATTCCATGATCATCACAAAGTTTATAATACACTCCATGATGATATTACAATTGAGTATGATTAAGTAGTAGGAATGTATAAAAACCATAACAAGATTTGAGCAATTAAACTCAAACTATAAAAGATTGATGACCCTTCTAAAGAAACCTGAAGTGTTTTCCTCTTGTCTTCCTCTTCAAATTTGTAAAAACATTTTGATAGTTCATCAAATCTTCTTAGATTTATTGGATCTCGGTAAACTTGTTGGCACTGTCATGTTATTCTGCTTTGTCACTCGCAACGGTAGGTGTCATGGAACAAACTACTCAATCATCCTACCATCCGAACTATTTTTTCTTCCATGCTTCTTTTTGTTGTTGATTTTTTGCCTAGGTTAATTATTTGCATCCCTAGGTGCATTTGCAAAACAATAATTCAACATATCCTCTTCTTCACTTTCCTCAAAGGTTTCCTTATCTTGTAGGCTAGAAAATCTATTTGTTGACAAAGAACTACTACCAAAATCTTGTAGTTGTTTGTTTGTTTAAATAGGCGTAAGAGGATTCTACTTTCTAACATCAGAACTCCCCAACGCATCCAACTAAAACTTCTTGAACATTAGTACCCGGTAAAACCAATTGTCGCCCTATATGTAATGGGGATGAATCACTTGTAATGCCACTACCCTAAGGCAAAAAAATTGGTTCTTCAAGGCTCAATTTTCTATGACTTGTGACATGGTCATCCGCTTTTTCCATCTGGTTGGTCCATCGACTCTCACTTGTAACACCTTTTTTCCCACTAAATGTGATCAAATTATTCGTCTAATTAACTTGATAGATTGAAACAATCGGTAGAGTACGAGAGTTAACCATATTCAAGTTAGGAGCAACATGAGGCTTAATTTTAGAGGCTCCCGGAGAACCAATTTGAGCTCCAACATCAACTGTTACCCTGCTTTATCAACTGTATTAGAATATCTAAGTTCTTTTATTTGTAGCACAAAAGTAGGAGTTCTGTTAATTGCCACATATTCAATCAATAGCTTTCCAGAAGCGACTTGTGACGGCAACAACAAAAGCCTTTGAATTAGTTGTCTTTTCTTGAAGTCATATCTTATCATTTTTTGTATCTGCAGGTTCACTCCCTACCCTCGCGCCCCCTGTATCTGCATTCGAACCGACTTGATCATCACATATAATTACACATATACCACCTTCTTGATATTCTTGGCCCTTATCTGTAGTTTTCGTAGCATCAGCCAAACTTTTTCCATAGATGTTTAGCAATTGAAACTCTGGTCCAGGGACCAAAAGGCCCTCCTGAACATTTTTTCCAGACAACAAAAGTTCCTCCTACACTAACCTCAACTAATACTTGACTTGTATTACCACTATTTTCAGTAGTTAGGTGTTGCGTAGAATTGATATTCGTTGTTCCGTTCATATTACTTGCATTATCCGTATTATTAGATACTTTACTTTCAGTTTTTTTTTGCATTCAAGAAGTCTCGTGCATCGCCCTACAATTGTTCCACATTATTTGTTTTGTCACCTTGTTGCCCGATGTCATCATGATTACCCTCTCCCCTTTTGTTTTTCTGGTTCATTGTTCGGCAATTAGCATCTTCATGACCCTGGTGCTTACAATACGTACAATACAAAGGAATATTATCAAACACAATGTGTTGATAGTGTTAAACGATCTTACTAGATTGTTCATGCAAAGCGTGCATCCTTTTTGGATGTTTGTCCATAAGATGAAGAATGACCTTAAATCTAGCGGTGCTAGGTCTTTTTCTATCTTGAGTTGCTTTATCTATGTCTACTGGCTTACCAATAGACTATTAAATGGATAACAAAGGTTATCGAGAGAAAATATTTGGTGGCAGATACGGTAGCGAAAACCACGCCAAAGCTTTTGAAGTTTTTTCCTTAAGGTTAATTTTTTATGTCCATGGAAAGTTACGGAACAAATGTTGCTCCCCATTGTAACGAAGACAACCAACCTTATTTGAAAGAACAGAGCAAAAATCATCATAAAGATCATAACGAATTACAAGATGTCGCGCTGCAAGCGAGCCAATTTAACAACGTCCTTTGATGACCAACTGTTCTGGAATTAATTTTCTTAGTTCGTGTAAGATTGGTTCACCATAGGAAAGCTTCATAATTACAACTTGATGAAGTCCCACTTCAACGTCATCTTATCTAATTCCTTAAAAGTAGAACATACAGTTGATTCCCCGTACATTAATTAAAGTAGGTTTCAAGTTTGTTTTTGTCAGTATTGTAGGATTATAATTCATAGGAGATGCATAGATATTGTTAAGTTTAACTCTACCACAGTTTGAGACTGGGGAGAGACAGTGGCATTCGTGAGAGTCTTCTAAGTCCCCTATCACAAAAATATTGAAATTAACTGTGTAGTTCACTAAATAAATATTTTTGGCATCTTGTAGCACAAATTCTTGGGGTTATGTATCCCATAAAAGGTTGATTTTAATTGTAGTATTAGTTGTACCAGATTTACATTTTTAGTAAACCATTGTACTAAAATCTAATACAAATATTTTTTTTTATATACTACCAATCGACTCCTTTAGTGTTTAAGAAAGTGTCAAGTGTTATCTGTTATTTTATAATGTTACGACAAACACATGGCATTTGTATATTATTTTTATATAAGCACTCAATACTATAATTTTCTATTACAATAAGTATAACATCACTAATTTAAACTTCTAAGTTCTCTTAAAATTCTATGCAAAAATACATTAGATGTATTTGATTTAACCTAAACCAGAAAATTTAACATCAACTGTTGAAAATTAAAGAAATCAAAGCATATGCCATCTACGAATTATGCACCTTTTCTTTTATTGTTAGAGTTGTTACATGTTAGTTGAATAAGGTGAAGAACATTTGTTTGTTGTTCGTATAGCGTATACCCTTACCTTACAAACGGTATTCTTATTTATTTTCTACAAATTATCATGCCTCTAGATGAACAAAGACAACATTTAACTTCTCCTGATAAACTAAGCAACCTTGCCATTCATTTAATCGATGAAATTCTAAATAGGTTGTCTTTTTAGGATGTGATAAAAACTAGTATACTCTCTATGGATTGGAAATATATTTGTCGTAAAATTCTAGAGGTGAAATTTGATCAAACGGTTCGGGAAACAACAGAGGACTTGACATCCCCTATCATTCCATTTATTCCCATTCTCGATTGTTTCTTTAGGTTTTATATGGGAACAATATATAAAGTTACCCTTGAAATATCTAGATAAAAAGTATGTTATGTTGATCGTTTGATACATTTGCTCGATACAAATTTCATTCTAACATTTCGTCCTTAAACATCCATTTACTTATCCACCATACAAGATTCGTTACTTCTTTTGTATTGTTCAGCATTGAGGCATTTGTATCTAATGGGATGTGAAATACATCTTGCCTACTTCTTTCAGAAATTTAATAAGTTGATTAACATAAAACTAAATTTTGTAACATTATCTTCTGATATTGTTGAATGTTTGATCTCTAATTGCCCGTTGCTTGAGATTTGATGGTAAAAGACATTGACAATCCGTACTTCATGAGTATTAATACTCCTAATGTGAGGTCATTTGTCTTTCGTGGTGATATACATTTGATATATCTAGAAAATGTTCCTCTACTTTTTAATGTTCTTTATGAGCCTAAAGAATTAGTTATAGAGGAAACAAATTATTTTTACAATAATTTTTTGTCTATTATTGTTCTCGAGTATTTCAGCTGAGATAACTTGTGAATCCATACATATACTTTTCTTTTTGGCATCCTTATTTTTGTTATTTTATTCATAGGTCAATATCGGATCAACTGAATTTATACCAACAAGGCTTCCATTAGTTCTTAAAATTCTCAAAAGCCTATTCATATATTCTATTACTCTTGGAGAGTTTTTTGAGCTTTCGTTTGCTCTTTGCATGCGACGGAGCTCTCCAAATTTTGAAGAAATTGAATTTCAGGTTGTCATAATTTTTTTCTCTCTCTATCTTTTCCGGTTTTTATATTCGCATGTAATGAATTTGATAGTTTTTTCTTGATTTTTCTTTTGGGTGTATCGTTAATGTTGGAGATTATTTCGAACCTATGCCCCAGGAGGTTGTTGATGAGATTCCTGCAAGTTTCTCGGACATCAGATTTAATCATTTGAGGAAAGTTATGTTTTATGATGAACTATGAGAAGAGGGATAAATGCAGCTTACTAAGGTTTTATTGTCAAGTCTCCAGCACTTATAAAAGTTTAAATCAAGCCTAGTAAAACGGAAACTGAAAAATTCTCTAAAATTACTCGCAGAGATAAAAAATTTTGAACAGGAATCATCTAAAGTAGAAATTGTGTATCTTGTCGATTAGTATCGTTATCACAATCATTCTTAATATTTGGAAAAACTATTTTGGAAGTTCAAACAGAAACTAGATGTTTGGTTGATGGAGTAGTAAAGTTGTGTTTTGCCTTTTCTTTAAGGTACTATAAAGATTTTATCTACTTGGAAACATAGAATTGTGAACCTAGATGAATGTTGTGAATAATTTGTTTTGAACAAAGATGGTTTATACATTTAATGCTTGTTCTTAAATGATGTATGATTTGAGACTTTGGTAGTTTATTTTGAAGTTATGATTTGTGTTGAATTTTCTTAGGGAGCTTGAAACATTTAGTGGAAACATACTTTTTAAGTAGCAGGAATTTCTTTCCTGTTAAGAGATTAGGCCAAGTAAGATAGAGAAGTATTTATGTTGAACATGATCCTTCCTCATCTGTGAAGAATAAACTTGAAGAAGCATCATTCAATTTGGGGTTCTTGAGTAGATTTTTATTTTGAAGTGATGTTGTTTATTAAATTCTCTTAGTCAAGATTGAATTATTTAATGGGAACTTACTTTTTGTATGGTTAGTATGAATTTCTTGTTTCCTAAATGATATGTTGGACATGATTCTTCCTCATCTGTGAACAAAAAACTCGAAGAAGAATCACCGGTTTGTGTCAAGCAAATATATCAGACAATCAACATTAGACATACCTTTATATTCGAGGGTAACTTTCATGTTATTCTTATATGAAACCTGAAGAAACACTTGATAATGGTAATAAATCCAATGGTAGGGGATGTCAATTCCTCTACTGTTTCCCAGACCGTTTGATCAAATTCCTCATGTGGAATTCTATGACAAGTATATAGCCAAGTGTTCAAGTTCATACAATATTTCAATAAGACGGCCTATTTAGAATGTCATCAACAAAAAGAATGGCAAGGTTTCTATGTCGATCAGGAGAAGGAAAAAATAGTCTTTGTTCATCTGTAGGTATGATAATCTGTAAAGAAAATAAACAAGAATACAACTGGTATGATCAGAGTATACGCTACACGAACAACAAACAAATATGTCACAACTCTAAGAATAAAGAAAAGGTACATAATTTTTAGATGACATTTGCATTGATTTCTTTAATTTGCAACTCTTAATATAAAATTGTGTGGCTAAGGTTGAATCAAACACATAAAGTATTTTTTGTATAGAATTTGAAGAGAACTTAGTGGTTTAAATTAGTAATGTTATACTTATTGTACTAAAAATTAATATTATTGAGTTCTTTAATAAAAATATTATATGGATGACATGTGTTTATTGAAATATTATGAATCATTAGATAACACTTGACACTTCCTTCAATACTAAAGGAGTCATTTGATAGTTTATATATAAATAGTATTTGAATAAAATTTTAGTACAAATGTTTTACTGTAAATATAACTTTGGTTCAACTAATACTACTATTTCAATAAACCTTTTTGGGATATATGACCCCAAACATTTGTTCTACAAGAAGAATGATTATGTATCCTTAGTGATTAAGATTATTTTGAACATGTGCCACATGAGGTTGTTGATGAGATTGCAGCAAGGTTCTCAGATATCACAATTAATCACCTGAGGACAATTATGTTTTATGATGTACTATTAGAAGAGGGTGAAATGCAACTTACTTATGGGAATTTCTTGCTTATTAAGGAATTACTTCAAGTTAGACCATGAAGTATGATGCATATGCTCCTTCCATATATGTGAAGACGCAACTCGAAGAAGCATCACCCAATTTGGGATTCTTGAGTTGATGTTTATTCAAAAGTTAAGTTGTGTGTTAAATTTCCTTAAGTAAACTTGGCTCATGAAGTGAAAACATACTTTATGTCTGGCTAGTAGAAATTTCTTGCCTATTAACGAATTAGTCCTTGTTAGGCTTGAAGTATATATTTTGGACATAATGCTTCCTTATATTGTTCAACTATGTAAGTTTCTAATGAATTGGAAACCAAACACTTCCCATTTGTAAGAAGGACATGTCTAACCCAAGACAACCTAAGCAAAACAACTCACACTGGTACTATGAAGCTTTGAACTTCTTCCGTACAACTTTTTGATTGAAATGGGTCACGCCTCAGGCATTGAAGCAAGCCTATGAAAGTTGATATATTTGGGGAGTTGATAAAATCATCAGGATTGTTTGGGAAATGGTCCCAACAATCAGCTTTTAATATATATGGACAGAAGCAACACCAGATGCTTTGCTAGAACAAAAACTCAAACCTCTTATGTGAAAGTTAACTAATTACCTAATTTTGTTAGCTCAAATGCTTTACTCCCATAACTAATGCAGATACTTTTGTGCATTTTATATGCTCATTATCACTACTAAGATTTATTTTGGAATAAATAAAGCAATGGTGCATGTCCTTTAGGCTTACCATCTAACAAGTTTTACTTTACCATCTAATATTTTTAAGGCAAATAAACAAGGAAAACCATTACTTGGACATGTAGAGAATACATAACCATTCAAGCTGATTGCAGTACATTTAACTTGAAGATACTTACAACTTACAACCAATAACTTGATTACTAAAGTATTTTCCAATAGAGTGAAAATGTGCTATAATATTTTAAAATTCCTCAAAAAAAGCTATCATATTATCTGGAGCAACAATATTTTAAAATTCCTCCAAAAAATCTATCATATTTTCTGGAGCAACTTATGCCTGCAAATATAGGAGTGAAATAGTTGGCATTAGCCTTTTAAGAGACTGAAATATGGAATATGATCAGATGATTTGCCGGTATGGGATATCATATTCTAATTCAGGATGAGAACTACCATGAAAATATTGACCTAAACAAATATCATTGATCAATTCTTTTTCCCCTTGATGCTTCCAGACAAAATTGTCATCAACAGATCCAGACTTATAAAGGTGATGTTTAACAATTTAAACTTCCATGTATCAAAAGTTGTGACACTTTTTATATGGACATTTAACCTTAAAGTCCATAATATATTTCCCTAGTAAGTAAGACCAAAGAAGAAGTTAAAGTTTAGAATACCAATCTTTGGCGATTACTACTCTTCTTCGTGATGACGATTAGTATTACGATTAGTAATGTAAAAATCTTGAGAGTATATCTTTAGAAAAATCAAGGGGGAAAACTAAAGATCAAGGCTTACTTCAAGTGAAATACAACCAAATACTAAGTATAATACTATAGTAATAGATATCTGCAATATTGAAACATTAGACGTCTTGGTTATTAACAAGAACAATAGAAACACATAACAACTAAACAATTAATATGTATTAGTTGTTGTCTTGAGTTGCATAAGCCCTTAACATGTATCTTTAGCCAATATCATTGATCATGGAGTTCCAATTACTTATCATCAAGCAAACATATTCACAAACGATAATAACATACCAAAACAGTGTAATTAACACCTTTAGCCTAGACTTTAGTGTATAAACGAAGCCCCACAAAAAAAACTGGTTATTTATACTTTCATGAAGAGTATGTGATTGATATTATAATGAGAATGCGTGATCCTTATCTAACACATATAGCACAATATTCTATGTGCTATTCTAGATGATCTCTCTGCTTGTTCATTTGGTTGATTATATAAATATGTCTAATATTCTTCAAAATTACAGTCATGCTTACTTAAAATTGCTTCTATGTTTTATGTCATATGCTTGTATCTTATTCACCCTAATGCAAGAGATTGTTCTCATAGATTCTCAGCTAAACAACATCAGAATACAGATTACAAAATATAAAAGAAGTCATATATAATACAAGGCAAAAGGTTCATAAATCGTAAAACAAAAATTACCACAGAAGTAACTTCTAAGCTAGATTCAATATAACAGTAATATAAGTATATCAAAAATATGAACTAATCACCATTCATGTAAAGTTCCTAACTCTATTGATAGAATTCCTTTGCAATCTAATGCGAATGTGGATAGTAGTATTGATGCAATTCATGTCAAGCAGAGAACATATCGGGAACCCAAAAAGAATGATGAGGAAATTATTCACAATAAACAACAGAAAAACAATTTTCACTATCCCTGAACAATGAAAAAAATATGTTTGTCACTCAATCTTATATTCCAAAAGTTTCGAGTGACTTTAAGAAATGTACCCCCTCATAGAAAAAAAATAGAAATGTCTTGCAAAATCCTAACTCTCCTAATGACCACGTTCAACCTTCAATAACCACCAAAACAACTCCCAAAAAGAGCAAATACCAGCTGCTGCACCCTTAACTTTTATTCAATCTTTTACAGCAAAATTTTCTAATTTCAAATGAAAAACTACAAGTAACTATTAGGTAGTTGTGGGAGGGAGAGAAAGAGAGATGCCTTTAAGCAGAGAGAGTAAAGCATAGTTAGTAGTTACAAAAACTGAAAGCTAGCTGCAATAAGAAAACAAAATTAAGCAAATCAGTGTGCAATTTAGTTTTACAAAAGAAAATAAAAGTAAATCACAGTAATGCTGAACCCTAATCCCAATTTTTCAGAAAATTTTACTTTGAAAAAAAACCCTATTTTCAAAATACCCAAAGTACTAAAATCACTATTTTCAGAACAACTAAGACTTACTTTGAGCTAAAGGAAATGGAAAGATTTGAAAGCATTTTCAAGCCTATTTTAAGAATAGTTATATTGATAAAAACATCTATTTCAACACCTCAATATGACTTAAAACTAAATGAAATGAAAAGATTTGAGAGCTAAAAACTCCAATTTTCATAAACCCATCAGAGATAGAGATATGATTGTTTGAGAGCTCACTTTTCCGATTGAAATGGAAGATTTAAGGAGATGAGATTTAGAGCACTTACATTGAGATGAAGATTGAAGAAGATCGGAGTTTTAGCCATCGGAGAAGGAAAGTTTCATCAAAAAGCTTACATAGTCTTTACTTTGAGTGATGAGAGCTTCTAGTGAAAATGGAAACTGAAATGATTTAGCTTACGAAAAATATATCTTTGCAACAAACTTGGTGAGAGATTTTAATACTCGTTTCCATTAAAAATTATATTTATTTAGATATAATTTTAGATGGATTTTTATTTAATATATAAATTAAATTTTATTAAAATATAATTTTAAGTTTAGTAACATTTTCTCCATCATTATTTCGTCCCAGAATATTAATTAAATATGTAACACTTGCTTGGTTGCCAAATTGATAATGAAAACTAAGGCGCAAAATTTCGCTTTTATTTTTAGAGACAAAACTAATATTTTCTCGCCAATCCGTAGTTATATCATTACTCAAAAAAGTATTTGCAATTCTTGCAGTGAAATGTCTATTGCGTTACAAATCCGTCATTATATAGTGACGTAATAAAATTCACCGCTAGTATCTGTCGCTAAACACTGTTTTTTTAGTAGTGATGTCCAACATACCTATACTTATCAGTCTAACTTCGTCTAATCCCTTAGCAAACTAGAAATTCCTACTAACCATATAAAAACTGAGTTTCCATAAATACTTGAAGCTGACCTAAATGAATTCCACACACAACATAACTTCGAAATCAACTCAAGAATCCTAATTGGGTGATGCTTCTTCTTAAGGAATAAACATGTCCAACATACTTCTCGTTCTAAGTTGGACTAATCCCTTAACATGCAAGAAATCTTTACTAACCTGACAAAAAGTAAGTTTCCAGTTAATGTTTCATCCTCTCCTAAGGAAATCAACACATAACATAACTTCGAAATAAAAATTATCTCATGAATCCCAAATTGGATGATTCTTCTCGAGTTTCTTCTTCATAAATGAGGCGGGATCATATCCAACAAAGATAAATCTTGATCTTACGTGGACTAATGCCTTAGCAAACAAGAAATTTTTACTACCTAGACAGAAAGTAAGTATCCATAGGTCTAGAGAGGATAGTATGTACACATTATTTTACTTTTTACTTTGCTTGTGAGGTTTGATAGTTGATTTTCGATAGCCCCTAGACTCAAAAGAAATGTCATGCAGTAAAACCAAAATCTAAAAAACACCAAAAAAACAAAGAAAGGAAATAGGGTTTTTTTAACATTCCAAATTCCCCAGAAAATCAACATCTACTCCCAAAAAAGTACAAAGAAGAAGATACGGTTTTTATTTCACAAAATAAACATTACCCAATTGAGAAACATTTGATATTTTAAATAGAACAAGGAAGAAAATATTAAGCTTATCAAGAACTAAAATTATTATTGTAAGCATCCAAAAGAAAGGTATCAAATACCTTTTTGAGCCCACTTTATCCTTCACCTGCAGAACACAACTTTGTATGATTTTGAAGTCTTCAAATTCATCACCCAGGATTGAAAGAGGGAACTGAAGAAGGGGGAGAGGTTTTCTTCTTAGATTAAATTTTACAGAAATGTAATATGGAATGGTTGAGTGGTGTTGGTGGGTTGGGGCAATTAATTATGGAGGAACCTTATTTTCTTATACGCATCAATATACATGGCAAGATTTAATTTGACATAAAAAAAATATTAAAATGAACAGGAAATTGAAATGTGACATTTAATAGAAATCTTATATATTAACGTGATTATAAATTATTTTATTAAAATATAGAGTCAAAATATGTCTTTTTTATTTTATATTAGTTCTTTATTTTTCTCATCATAAGAATTCATAAATAAAATTGATAAATTTCATTAATTTGCACTTTAAGAATTTTTTTTAAGGTTTAAAAACTTGGTTACATTTACAAAAATAAAAAAGGAATGAATTTTAGGATAAAAGATATCAAAATGATTGTAAGAATTATCTATAATAAAGTGAACAATAAATATAGGACAATGAAAAGACTTTCTTTTTGAGTAACCTAAAAATAGTAAATATCACATAAATTAAAGGGAAAAAATAGTAAAAATTAATGTGATTTTTTATTTAGAGAAATTGGCAAATATATTTAGTCACAGAAAATTTACTTTGGTTTTTCCAATTTAGTCCACGTAAGTATTTTTTGCATGTTTATAGTTAATACTCCAAAGTAGTTAAATTTAATTGTAAAGGTCAGTTATAAATTCAATTTTATGATTTTGTGACCTTTTTTTATTTAAGAAATCGTCATTTTTATGTATAAGAATCTAGAAAATACCAAGAGATATCATTTGTTTAGTATTATAGATACAAAATTCCTACATTTTAGCCAATTTTATGTAAGGGCGAATCTAGATGAGGCGAAGACATATTCATTTGAATTTTCCAGACAAAACATTTATGTAATATGAATAGGAGTTTTTTTTCCTGTTTTATATATAAATTTTAAATTCCTCAACATAAATGACTCTATACATTGTAAGACATTTAATTTTATGCTTGTTTAATTACGATTTTTTAAGCAGACCATGAAAAAGTTGGAGGGTTTGTAGTAGTATGAATATTTTATAGGGAAAATAAATAAGTACCTTCACAACCTATTACACAAATCTCAAATATAAACTTATATTATAGTAAGGTCCTATTACCCTGAACTTATTTTATAAACAATTTTTTACCCCTCTTTGGCATACGTGTCACTATCTTTTGGGGACCAGCGTGTGTTGACTTCGCTTAAACTAGTGCCACATAGGCCGAAAAGGGGTAGAAATTATTTATAAAATAAGTTCAGGGAGTAATAGGGACTTAGTATAGTATAAGTGTGTCTTTGATATTCCGAGCATAGGTTGTGGGGGTATGTATTTTCCCTTTTATATATATATATAGAGATACATATACATATTAATAAAATATTTTTATCAGTAATTTTATTGTGTATTAAAATATTTTATATAAACTAATAAAATAAATAAATTTTGAAAACAATTTAGTTGAGTTGGGTCTAGACTCATTATCTATCCCGTTTTGGCTCAATTGATATTGATCCAATCAAATTCAGTTCGGATTAGATCTTGACCTATTTATTGTTTTGACCCATTATGATTGACCTGAAGTTGATCCAATTCACTCAATTACCGTCCCTAACAATTCCTAAGATTAAGATAGAGAAAAATCAGTGAAACAAATGCACTTATAATAGAAAAACTGTCACGACCCAAAATGAGCCGCGAGTGGCACCCACACTTATTCTCCTAGATGAGCGAACCAACAAATCTAAACCCCTACATATACAAATAGTTCAACTATAAATAATATAATTAATGTGGAAGCTCCAAAACACATTAACGAAAATAATTAAATAAACTTCTAAAGCTTAATACTTATTATTTCCTAGATCTGGAAGTCATCACACCAAGAACATCTATCCTCGAATTTCCAAATCGAAGAGTAATTAAGAATCTAAAATAAGTAGAAAAAAGATGGTCCATGTCCGAACTTCAAGACATTACGACGTGAAGGAGAGAATCCAGCACGAGCTAGGAATAATAGCTCACCCTGAATTCTGAAGTGCTGAAGACTGGCTAGATCTGAGGACGAGTCGAAGTCGATGGCACGCTTGCTACACTCCACAAATAACAAAGAAGAAAATTACAAGTAGGGGTCAGTACAAGGAACACATACTGAGTAGGTATCATCGGCAAGCTAAAAATAGAAAACAATATATACTGAATAATAATATAAAATCAACCATAATACTTAACAGGTGACAATCAAAAAGTATAAGAACCATTGACAACAATACCAAGCACACCTATGGGGATTCAAGCCTCCACACCATACTCATTTGGGAAATAGGTTCTTTGAATTTGGGTATATTAACATAATTCAAGATTCATTCTTTTTATCATTATCGTGTCGGAATGTGACACTCCGATCCCCTAATGCTACTGTGTCGGAACGTGACACTCTGATCCCCTAATACTACTGTGTCGGAACGTGACACCCGATCCCCTAATACTACCATGTCGGAACGTGACACTCCGATCCCCTAATACTACCGTGTCGGAACGTGACACTCCGATCCCCTAATACTACCGTGTCGGAACGTGACACCTGATCCCCTAATACTACCGTGTCAGAACGTGACACCCAATCCATTTATCTCATTATTTTAGTTCATCAAGCCTTCTTTATGTCAAGGCGCCATCTTAATAGAGAGGATGTAAGATTATAGATTCAACGGTCTGATTATTCTGACCACCACAATTACACCATCACAACATACAAACACACAATCAAGAATATAGAGACTTTACAATACTACCCAATACATATCGATCGCTATTTAGAGTTTATCTATTTCATAGAAATAAACCATAACCTACCTCCACCGAAGAATCGTGATCAAGCAAGCTACTTCCCCAATTCCTTTGCTTTCCTCTTTGTTCTCTCTTTCTCGCTCATTCTCCCTGCCTCTTCTTTTTATTTTTTCTTCCCAAATTCTTTTTCTTTTACCCTAATTGTCATATAATCAATTATAAAAGATGATAAAAGTACCCCACTCTTTATTCCCTTATTAACTTCTTTATCCCCCAAGTAAATAAATTATTAAACTTACCCATCTAATTCCATAATTATAATCATGAATAGTCCAAAATACCCCTTTAAAAGTTTTAGCAGAAATCTAACCCAGTCGGGGTTACGCAGCTTGTGACGGTCCGTCGTGTCTACGACGGTCCGTTCTGCAGGTCTGTCACAAAGTTCAGAAAGTTAAATTCAGTAGTGAAGCTTGTGACGGTCCGTCGTATCTACGACAGTCCGTCCTGCAGGTACGTCACAAAGTTCAGAGAGTCGATCCCAGTACCAAGATTTTCGGAGTTGAAGTATTTTGGAACGAGGCCCTTGACGGACCGTCGTGCCTATGACGGCTCGTCCTACCTGTCGTCAAGGGTAATGAGGAGAGCAGCAGAAGAATTTACACAAGTATGGGACGACGGAGTCCATCACGGTCCGTCGTGACCATGACGCGCCATCGTGTGATCCGTCGACCCTGTCAGTTTTTATCAAAAATAATTCTACTGCTCGAACCGACTAAACAGGTCATTACAAAAACTTATTAATAACTACCAAATAGTTATCCTCTATTGGATGAGTCGCGAATTAACAGAGCAAATGAAGATTAGCCTATAAATGCCTAATATAACAATCAAATTTTAGATATCCATGTGTATTTATATATTTTTCTATAAAATAAAAAGATTGGCTATAAACAATAATTATTTTATGCATTCACTACTAATATTACTAATATGATAATTACATAACATAAATTAGTTTTACCATAAAAGTTTATTTTATTTTAATAATTAAAAGATTTCACCATTTAAATAGATAACATGTTGCATAACAAAAACAATAATATTTTCCGTGAAATGCTATAAACTGGTCTATTTATGTTAATTAGGGTTACTACCTCCACTCGATTCAATCACGAGAATTATAATAGTGTAAGATATAGCAAAGGGAGATTGATTTCCTTTTTTGCCTCAAATACACTCCTTCAAAATTATTGTATGTATATATATTAATTTATGTATTAGCATTAATGTTTATGCTTTTACATGCTGTATCAGAGACTGAAACTTAAATTAAGGATTTTCACTCATGAAATAACTTTATCTTTTTATGAGAGGCTAACACTACAAAAAAATAGTGTTTTGCGATAGACACAATCTGTCACTATATGATGAACATCCTAAATTACTCACAATTAGCGATGGATTAGCAACGGAGTGTTGACTGTTACTATTATGGTCGTTGGTAAGCTCTTAGTGACTAAAATTGAGTAAAATTGAATTAAGGATTTTCACTCATGAAATAACTTTATCTTTTTATGAGAGGCTAACATTACAAAAAAATAGTGTTTTGCGATAGACACAATCTGTCACTATATGATGAAAATCCTAAATTACTCACAATTAGCGATGGATTAGCAACGGAGTGTTGACTGTTACTATTATGGTCGTTGGTAAGCTCTTAGTGACTAAAATTGAGTTCCGCCATAAGTTTAGCGACGTCCTTGAGATGAACCATTTTCGTCGCCATATGTTAGCGATGGACTTAGTCATCATTATATTGATATCATTTTATTTCTATTTTCGTATTTCTATGAAAAAAAGGGTGTTTCTTCACAAGTTTAGCGATGTCATAGTGACAAAACGTCGCCACATGTTTGTAATGGAATGATTCATAATTATATTTATATAGTTTTGTTCTTAAATTTGTTGCTAAAATTTTTTCTACTTATTTTATTTAGTTATTTAAAAATGCACTGCTGAAACAAATTAAATTAATTACTAAATACTCTAAAATTTACAAACATTCATATATTATAATACTCATAGACGATTCATTATTTATAAATGAAAAACTCTAGAACAACATATTTCTAGTTAAAAATACCCAAAGGAAACTATCAAGTACTCTTAAAGAGCCTATGTTCATCAAAATGTTACTACACGCAATTTGTAGTTTCCAAAAAGTGTGACATTATAAAAAACATACGTTGTGAAGGTATCAACATAAAATTGAGGTATCAACCTTGTCCTAATTTGTTGTCTATTTTGATTGAGAAATGGAGGTGATAATGATGATGAGCCACAAAGATTCTGCCAATCGTAATATTTTTCTTCAGATGCAAGAAATAATATTCTTATTTTCTTTTATCCCCCCCCCCCCAGCTTGATAATATGCTTCATATTGATCAATATCATTTTCTGACAATTTCTTTTCCTTTAATATTTCTTTATATTTTTCCTATAATAAGTAGAGAAAATGAGAAAGTACTAAATATATGGAACAAACCAAATTTTGAAGGAAAATGCAGAAAATATACAAAATTTTAAGCACGAAAGAACTTTGTTTTTACAACAGGATGGACTATCTACTGCACGCACATGGTCAATAATGCTCATAGAGTATTGACAACATATATTTATACTGACACAAGTAACAGTAGTTCCCCAGAGTATTAGCATTATGAAACAATGGGGTTTGGACTCTTTGTTGCACACATATGGTCAATAATAATATGCTAATGGGGAAGTCTACCACATAGACAATGACAACTAACTATTCACGCAAATCCCCCTCCCAAACACCCTACCCCACCCCTGGCTAAGTTCATCAGTGATCGACCAATACATATATTTAACATACTTTATGTTCGGAGTGATCCATAACCGTGAGTACCTTAAATAGATACAGATGATTGACTTTTTGAAGATAACTCAAGTGAGGTACCCTCAATATGATACATCAAGCTTTTATGATGTATCATAGTTGAGAGTACTTGATCAAGATTACATTACACTAAACACCAAAAATAAATTCTCTCTAAAACCGGACTAGACTTGCACCAAAAATAACTACACTAGAGTCACAGTAAAAAAATACTAGAATCATACCAAAACAACACAAAAATTTCACCACAAAAGACTAAGAACTACAATTGAATTACACCAAACAGTAGCAGTAGTTTCTCTCTAAAATGACACTAGAATCGCATGAAAAGAACACTTAAATTATATAGAAATTTCTCATCAAAGTTTAAAACAGGACAAAACTGCACCAACAGATACACAAACAATAGCAAGCTGATAATTTCTTATGTTTTACTATTGAGGAAACTAACCATTTTAATGAAAATTAGACTTGCATGATTTCGGGGTTTTTGGAATAGTCATAGGAATATTAGATAACTTCTAATTCATGATCTTTTTTTCACTCCAGGTGAACATTATTATAACATCTATTCTTTTATTTTTTTAGTTAATATGCTCACATTTTTTATTTTTTCTAGATAGTGGGCAAGGTAATTGTATTGATAATAGACCGCCTTGAGCTAATTTAATGTTTAATGGTTGGTTGTTTTTCCAATTGTTTCTTTCTAAATTCATTGTTTTTCCCTAAGTTTATTGTGGTGATGTTATGCTTCAATTTCTAGCTGTGGTTTTCCACTATAAAATGCGATTCTGTTGGTCATAACATTAAGGTTTGTTGCTGAAGGTGGACTCACAACTGATGCAAATGATGGGTCACAAGAAGGGGAAAAACTCTTTTAGATCCTGATGCCCGAGGGTCTATATATTTCTACTCCAAGGAAACATCTTTTGTGCAAAGATGTTTTGAAGAGTGGAGGTTACACCACCGGAAGCTTATAAAAATTTTACTAAGTGAAGGACATTCAATTTTGAGAAAAATATCTGAGTATGATTACATCCGTATTAAGGAGAGACTAAAGAAATTCATCAAAGGACCTTAACACAATGCCTTGAAGCCAAACGTTTCTAGGAAAATGATTCTATCAGAATTAAAGGAAGAACTAGAAGCACAAGGTGTACCAACAGATGGAACCAGAAATTTACTCTTCCAACGAGTGCATAAAGCAAGGAGAATAAATTGTTACATAGGCATGCCACTTTGGGTTCCTAAAGTTGAGGAGGAGGAAGAAGAGGAAAATATTATTCCAATTGTATTGACTGTAACTAGTTTTCTTGAGATACTATGCAAATTCATGTCATTCTTCACGAGATATATTTTTTTTTTCATGTTGATGAAGAGCTTGATGAGTAGATCTTAGGTATAAAGTTGCATGATGAAATACAAAATTCTGGAAACGCAGCTTTCGTGTGGAATGATTAAGTGAAAATTATGCCCAGCAGTCAGAAATAATAGAGCTAGAACCTACTGAAGTGGTAGATGATAATAATGTTGTCGATGATATCGCCAAAGTGGCTGAAGATGATGAGGCAGCAGATGAGAAGGCACAAGAGAGGAGTAAGAAGTGGAGCAAAATGATAAGTGAATTCTTCCTCTTTTTTCCTGATAAGTTAAAATAACGGATTCTCTCTTAATCCCGACAACCTAACACATAGCAGATGTTCGAAACAAGGAAGGAAAAAGCAGTTGGTTAAGAAAATAGAAAAAGTATTGTGTTTCCAAAAGCAATGTAAAACGAAATAAGCATCACATCTGTAAGGAAGTATTTAGTATACTCCTTATTTGAATACTCTATCATTAAGTGTTCTAAGAAAAACTTAAGGCCTTCTAACTAGTTGTTGTTCTGAAAAAAGTGTAGCAACTAAAAGGACAAGTCAGAAGAGACCATTCAATAAATAAATACAAGAATCTCATTACGTGTACATCAATATACTAACATCAAGTATCCAAGAAAGTTTCCAGACGACTAATGGTCATCCCTGATAAATCCATTGTTTTCCCTGAGATATTTTTTACCAAGTAGAAGTCAACATCCTACTCTTCACCGCACTAGAAGATCACCGAACAGATGAAAAAATAGAAATTCCCAAAAGAAGTAGCTCACCTTTCACCTAAAGATGAAGGATACAAGCGCAATTTCACCTTTCTCCTGAGATGGGATAAATTGAAGGAGAAGGAGAAGGGAGAAATCGAAAGGAGAAAGGACAAGAGCCATACCTGATAGATAGGAGAGTCTCTCATCTGCTGCTCTTGCTAGAAAGCCCTACTTTTTCAGGATTCTAATTTTTTTGTTTTCGTTTGTGTTTTCTATTGACTGAAGAGCGTGACTTTGTAAATAAACTAGAAACAACTTAGCTATGGATTATGACATCCGTCGCTACAAATAAATCTAATTATCTACAGTAAATTTTAGCGACGAAAATTTCTGTCACTACAAAAGTTAAATTCCATAAAAATATATTTAGAATTCGAGCAAAACTTTTTCACACTCATTCCGTCACAATATATGATTAAATTTGTAACAGCTACTTTGTTGCAAAATTCGTATCAAAATTTAAGGCGCCAAAGTTTCCTGGTATTATTTAGTGACACAACGAATATTCCTTCTCCAATCCGTTTCTATGTTATAACTCAAGAAATTGTTTGTAATTTTTGCAACGAAATGACTAATTCATTGCTTATCCGTTGCTATATAGTGACATAATTAGTTTCGTCACTAATATCCGTCGCTAAGCACTATTTTATTGTAGCGTGACCCACATTTATATGCGTGGGTGCATATACATGTTTATCTATCTCTGACAATAAAAAAAAATTAACAGCGCTCTCTTAATGAGTGTAGAGCTATCATTGTGCTAGAGATATCACTCACAAAACTAGGTTTTGAATCTAGCTAAAACCCTTATTTATTTAAGTTTATTAGTGCACCTGAATCTTCAATATTTAAGCTCATATTTGCTTGTCATAGACAAAAAAATTTATGTTCTATTATGACATAATATTTTAGAAAAACAATATTAAGATTGAAGAAAGAAAAATAAGTTATGAACGGACATTTAATAAACAACAACAATATTTTTTTAATAGATACAATACATCATGTTAGGAATCTAACTAAAAGAAAGAGAATGATGTTATTTAGCCCTAGAACCCACGAATTCCAAAGAAAACAAAGTTATGGAAAAACATAGTCAAGTATTTACGTATTATTTCTTTTTTCTTTTTAAAAAGGCATACATACTCTTTTTAACTATGATCGAATTTTTAAGGACAAACTTTCTTTACATGTCCTAATTCCTCCTAGAACAATTTCGAATCTAATAAATACACCTTTTTTGGTTTTAAGTTGGTGTAGGGAGTGTTGGAAGCAAATCACAAGTAAAAAATATGAATAAGAAAAAATTAATCAATACTCAACATATGTCCTTTTTTAATTGAAAAATTTTAGCATTAGTTAGTACACATAATTAATAAATAAACTCGTTGGCGGTTCAATCTAATTAGTGGTCTAACGCCAAAAATAAATTGGAGGCATAAATTTTTATTACTTTTTTGACGTGAGATTCAAGATAATTCTTTCTTTTTGATAAAAAAAGTTTTATATTTTATGATCTTAAGCATACCATGTAGAAGATAATTTTAAAAATTGATCCATAAAAATGAGTTTGGAAACAAATTAAAAATTCTTTCTTTTTGCTACAAAAAGGTTAAGATAAATTTATTTTTCCAAAAAATTAGGCCTTTCAATTTTGGGGTCCTATGGCATATGCCTCATGTTTAAAGGCATTGAGCGACCCTATGAAGAAACCCTAACTAAATCAATAATAATAATAGTAATTCATTGTAATAGTAGCAACAAAATTAAGTTATCTCAAGCCTATTTTCTCTTAAGATTGTAGTTTTCAAATAATAACACTATTAAGAAATGTGTAGTTTTTCTAATAATTACACTATTAAGAAAAAGTAAAAAACATATGAAATTCTAAATATGCTATATTGACAAAACATATATTAAATGAAGTTTGACTTATGATTTAGTCTTGAATAATGATTATCACCTTGTTCAATAATTAACATTTTTTAAAATTTTTAGGAATCTTATTTCTCATTAAACTCTTGATAGTTTTAGGTTTAAATTAAATGTTTGGATATGATACTACAACATTTTATGTCTCCAACCACCCTAGAAAAGTGTGGCCTAAACTATGAAAAAGTGTGTCCTTTGATAAAAAGCCACACTTTTTGACTTTAAGCCACACTTTTCCAGGTGTGGCCGAAAGCAGCGAAACCTTAGAGTTTAGGCGACGCTTTACAAGCGTAGCCTTATCAGCTACGCTTAAAAGCGTAGCCAAAAGGAAAAAAGGCCACGCTTTTTACCTACGCTTAGAAGTATTGCCATATGAGCAACGCTTTTAAGCGTAGCCTCAAAGTCAAAAAGGCCACACTTTGTAGCTACGCTTAGAAGTGTTGCCTTATCAGCTACACTTACAAGCGTAGCCTAAAAGAGAAAAAGCCACGCTTCTGCTGCTACATTTATAAGTGTTGCTTTATAAGCTACACTTTGAAGCGTGGCCTTTGCTACCATATTGCCCACACTTATCAAGTGTTGCCTTTTCTATCTAATGATTGACAACACTTTGAAGTGTTGTCCTTGCTCAAGTGCATACACAATTTACAGTCCTATGCCACAATTTCTAATCACAATACTCCAATATTATATTGCAATAAATAATCTCTAGCGTTAATAAGTAATTCAAATTTATAGATTTCCCATAAAGTACTTCAAAAGATAGTATGTGTTGTGTACACATACCCATACTTATACATCAATATTCTAAATGTGTACACATAACTCAAATATGTATTTAAACTTTTACAATAGTTCAAAAACTCTTCATCATCCACTTCAAATTTGATCACCTCCATTTCCCTACACAAATAAGATATTGGCAGTTATATAGAAGAGGTAAGACTTTCAGATTTCAACATGATATCCAACAGTTATAGAGAAAAGAAATTAATGAGGAGACACAAAAAATTAGATTCTCCTATAATTATTTGTGTATTTGTTTGTAGTTATGGAAGCATGCTTTACTGACGGAAAAAATGATATATAGAAGCACAAAAGGCATAGTGAAAACATTAACAAAAGTTACAGATTGCAGCAGCAATAATGCTAACAGCATGGATATTCTACAGAATGCAGCAGCAGTTACAAAAAATATTAACAACAAATCTGCAGATTACAGATTGCAGATTCCACACTATGCTAAAGTTTATTTGCAGAGAGGCTTAGACAATAATTTGGACTGTTATTAGCTCAAAATTCTTGCTGTTATTAGCTCTAAATAGATTAAAAATTATATATTTATGGTCATTGATTGCATTCAAGGTGCGCAAACTCAAAAAAATGGAACTTAAGAGTATTTATGTGTTTGCATGTTCTATAGAAGCAAAAACTTGAACCATATAAAAGCAATTCTATCTTATTTGTATTAGGCAAATGAGGAGCACAGCCACAGATGGTGCCTGCTGTGCAAGCTTTTGTGACTGTAGAACAGTTAACTGACTGAATCCTCAATATCCATTTCACTTCATCGGGATCTATACTTTTAGAGAACTCAATAATTTGTATTTTTAAAACAATGGATCCTTTAACTTCTAAGGTTATCTATGATTTCTACTAAACATTCAAATCTTTATTCAACTAAAAAGGCTCCTTCGAAACACCAACCTTAACGTAAGGGTAGCAACACGACAAATAAATAATTTGGACTGTAATGTTCTACACTTCAACCATACCAAACAAGAAAGATGAACAGCGGTCAAGAGAAACAAAACCTTCGCTCAATTCAAACCAATGTCACTAACAATAACCAAAGAAAGAAAACTCAGTCGTATTTAAAGTGTTTCGCCACCATTCAATAATATTCAAAACCATATCGAGAATATGTAACAAGTTCAGAGTTACTTCATACTCATCAGAGCAAGGCAACAAGGAAACTAAATCTGACATAGAAAAACTACACTTCAACCATACCAAACAAGCAAGATGAACAGTGGTCAAGAGAAACAAAACCTTAGCTCAATTCAAACCAAAGCCACTAACAATAACTAATTTGATTCAAACATGAAGTTAATCAATAAAAATTACAAACAAGAAGACTTTCTGAGAAAGTGAGAGGACTAATTTGAAAAAGTACTAAATACCTTTTAAAGAATCGGATCATGAGTTGACCCAGAATATTGTAGAGGATTTTGGCCTTTTACAGCTTGTGTACTACCCGCATCAATAGGTGAAGCAATGTTAGATACAACACCCCCTTGCATTCCTCGAACATTCAATCCAGGGTTGTTTTGAAGCAATTGACTAAAAAAATTTCGCATTTCTTCTCTCATTTCTTCTCTTATTTCCTCTCTCATTTCATTCATTTCTTCTTTTAGAGAAGTGATTTCATTAGCATGTTTTTGTTTTAGCTTGCTATCTTCCTCATCTTTCTTCAATGAACTTGCTGTCACTGATCTACCATAACACCTAAGTCGACCAGGCTGCTCCTTACCAAACACTGCCGTAAAAACATCATCTGCAGTTTCCCCGGAATTTTGGCGATTCTGAAGTTCAGCCTATTGAATAAAATTGACTTTCATATTATATTCAAGTACTTCTTATTTCTCTCTAGCTTAAATGAGTTTATGGTTCATTAACTAACTTCAATTGACATCCCTTCAAGCATATTAAAATAAATTATCACCCTTTAAACAATGAAAAAAATATTAAACCTGAATTAAATTCGTCATTAATACACTTTAAAAAACTTACTATTGCAATTTGAGTATCGCCCTGAAGTTCCTTTCCCGTTTTTGTACGAGTTGCAAAAAACATTTCAAACTTTGATGGTTCCTCATTGTTTTCTTTGGTTGCACGCTACAAATTATATAAAAAGATATTTAAAAACTAATTAATCTATTGGAGGAATACAAATGGATTAAATGTATATGGCCAAAGATGCTAAGTATTACCAATGACACACGTACTCTTGCAAAACTAATAGGTCCCATTCGATGCCTCCATTTTTGCTTTTTCCTGTTTTGAGAATTCATCTCACACATGGCCTATAATTATATAAAAAGATATGTTTGAATTAATAAATAAAACAAAAATAGAATCGATATAATCCAAAATATGTTGAACAATAGAAATGTAGTATTTTAGCCTTACTTGAACAGTTGGGTCTTTCCAATACTCGATCAATTGACGAAATTCATCTTCTGCAATGTCACTGGGACATTTTGCTAGCATGTCCTCAATGGTACTATTTTTATCAAACAATCTCTCTTTAATTTTTTGCTTGTATTGCTTCCAAGCATCACGAAAGCCAGTCATCACCCACGCTTTTCCTTCTATTGGAATTATGAATTTGGACTATGTAAAATAAAATATAGTTAGCTTCAATCTGTAAAAACAAAGAATAAATATGCAATTTAAAAATTAATTGTTCTTACATTTATATATTCCCACATGCGCTTTTTAGTATCTTCTGGCACCGCATGCCAACTAGTGTACATCAAGTTGATGAAACTCGGATTCCTTGAAATTGTTCCTATAAAGTTGGTGAATTCGGACACTATCTTACCAGTTGGTCCCACTGCTTGCCCTTTATCAAATGTAACCTCCTTTCTTTCTTCCAAATTTCTTGCGTGAATATCCTTACATGTTGTTTTTCCTCGGACTTTTTTCGCCTCCAATATTTCTTGATTTATGTAACAGTAAGTAAATAAGAAATGTCATTTATATAAGTAATAAATCTTATAACGCTTGAGACATACCTTTCGTACTACAATCAATGCCAATTTCCTCTTCTATAGCACACTCATCCCTATTGATTTCTTCTTGATCCACAAGATCATCTGCTACTGTGTGGTAATCTGTTTTTGTTTCATCGCTTATGATCGACTTCCTCTTTACCTGCTTGCAGTTTGGTAGATCATTAATATCATGTTCTTTCTGTAACCATTGTTCTGCTAGAAACTGATCAAGACTTGTGGCCGGTATGACAGATTTCCTCTTCACCTGTTTGAAGTTTAATTGATCTTGAATACCATGTTGTACCTCTGAATTACCAAATGTTTCCCCAGTCACATAAACTGAATCAGTAACACCTTGCTTTGAAGATATTTGGAACCTAAAGTTTTGCATAGGAAGTTTAATTCTTTTCTCTTGAATGGACTCTCCAGATTGAAATAATCTCTTCTTAGTTTGTAGAATTAAATCCTCAGAATTCTTTCTGTTATGCGCTATTGGTACATGCTCTTTCTTAGCTTTATCATTGCGTTTGTTAGCAAGTTGTTCTCTCTTAATCTTTAACTGGTTAGCCAATTCAGTACTTGATCGATATTGCATATCAAAGTTCAGATTCTTCAATGGGCTTTGAGCTTTGTTCGGATTCGAACCCTTTTTCTTTAGTGCTGCTGATTGACTCATTATTTCCGCCTTCTTTTAATATCTTTATTTTCTTTCCCAACAGTAACTTAAACTACAAAACAGTAATAATGTTATTGTTAAATAGAAAAAGCAAACCTGCAAATAGAAGAGGACTGAATTCACTGTGCTAATTAGAACGAGTTGTGAACCAATCTTTAGCTTCCAGAAATTTAAGGGAGTGGTACATAAGGAGGACTGATTTCACTGTGTTGCCTTCACTGCCTTGACTGTGCTGCCTGTAATGTCCAATGCCTAATAGTAATAGCAAAAAATAAGAATTTAGATGACAACAACAATTCACATTTACTATTAGAATGTAATTTGATACATGTAACATGCATACTCCAGACATTACTAACCTTAGTTATACAAGTTGTGCCAACATACAGTCAAATAAAATAAAAGTAAGCTAGAATTACAGCTTCATCAACAAAACAATAATTACATAAATTAAAGAAGTCAACATAAATTATCGACCAAAAACAGCCACACATAAACAAAGCCAACATTATACATAGACATCTTAAGGTGTTTGTACAAAAAAAGTTAAATAACAAAAAAAAGTGAGTTAGCACTATATGTTCATTATAAAAATAAGAATACTCATGGTGTACAGTCATGTTCAAACTCGTCTTCAGATTCATCAGACTCATCTTCAGAATCATCTTCATACTCATTTTCAGATTCATCTTCACACTCTTCTTCAGATTCATCTTCGAACTCTTCTTCAGACTCATCTTCAAACTCCTTTTCATATTCAACCTCAAGTTGTTGAGTATCAAATTCCTCCGGAGGCACATCAATAACAATTTCTGGTATATCATTCCATACTAAGGGAACTTCACCATCATCTTCTGGTATGGATGGTCCCGTCAAGTGTTCAGACAACTCATTTTCATAATTTTGTGGGAGATCAGATTCAAATTCATCACTCATGTTAAACAAGTCTCTTGGCACAGTCTTCATAACATAATGTCTATCTTGATCATATGGATCTTGCACATAGAAGCATTGATGTACTTGAGATGCAAGCACAAAAGGCTCTTCCAGAGAGCATCTCTTGTTAAAATAGACATAAGTTAGGCCATACATATCTTTGTCAACCTCATACCAATAACACTTAAAGAGAACAACCTTAAAATGACTATAATAGTCTAACTCAACTATATCAACTATTCTACCATAATAAGTCAAATCTGCAGCAATCAGGTTCTTATCCTTTGAGCTTGCAAAGCTCGAAGTTGAGGCAACAAGTGTAACACCACTATTTTGTGTTTTGCGTCTTGCATCACGCTGCCTACTATGGAATCTATATCCATTGATGAGATACCCAGAGTATCTTTTAGCAACAACATTTGGTCCTTTAGACAATTGTTTTATCAAATCAGGCACATCCTCTTGCAAAGCACGAGTTTCAAACCATTGAGAGAAGTTTTGACAATGATCCTTGGCCTTGATCCATTTAGATCTTCGCGGATGATTATTAACCTCTTGCATATGCTCTCTACATATCATGTATTTTTTTGTTAAAATTATAAATAAATTAAATATGTTAAAACTTAATTATACAAATAAAAATACTATATTAAAGTAAAGTACCTAATATATTCTTGAATTTCATCACAATTTCCCAATAAGTATGCATGTGCCTGACTTAGTGATTTGTTGTCGAAAACAAATGGATCAGTTTTCTTTGCTCCTATAGGACATCCCTTAATAGGAAACAAACTTACTATTTCTGCATCAGTTGGGTCACATTCATCATTATTTCGGGTTCTTCTATTAAATCTTGTTTGTACATCCCCATTCAGATATCTTGAAAATAAATTCATACAGTCTATTCTCACACGTGCCTCTGCTATGCAACCTTCTGGATAACGTCTAGTGCGGATATATGATTTAAATGTACCCATTTCTCTTTGAGTGGAATACATCCATCGGTTCTGAACTGGACCACCTAATATCACTTCATTTGCCAAATGTATAGGCAGATTAATCATTATATCAAAAAATGACGGAGGAAAAATTTGTTCCAACTGATTTATTGTTTCCCTTATCTTTACTTCTAAGCAAACTAATTCCTCCAATGTTATAACTTTTTGACACAAACGTTGGAAGAATGAGCATAAACGAATTAAAGCAATAGCCACATGATCTGGAAGGATGCTTTTAATGGGTATTGGAAGCAAGTAATGTAACATGAAATGAGCATCATGGGTCTTATAACCAGACAATTTCCTTTCATCCAGTTGCACACACCTAGATATATTAGAGGCACTGCCATTAGGTAGCTTGGCTGTCTTTAAACCTCCACAAAAAACTAATTTCTCTCCATTTGTCATTGAGAAGCAAGCTTTTGCAAACTTTGTTCTCTTATCATCTCCAGCATCTTTTGGATGAAGATTCTTTCTAATTCCCATCTCTTTCAAATCATATCGGGCTTTTGCATGATCCTTTGTTTTGCCAGGAATATCCAAAAGAGTTCCAAGAATGCTATCAACTATATTCTGCTCTATGTGCATTACATCAAGGTTATGGCGTAACAAGTTGTGCTGCCAGTAAGGTAATTCAAAAAAAATTGACCTTTTTTTCCATGGGCCATTATTTGATCTCTTTATCTTCTTTCCAAACACATTTTCAAAATCTTTTAAGTTATGAAGCACATCAGTTCCCTTTAATAAAGGTGGAGGAGGCCTGAATTGACGGTTTTCCATTGAACGATCTTTTGTTAGCTCTCCATGGATGATCCATGGGTAGACAAACACGATCATCCTTATAACACATTTTCCGACTGTGCTTAAGATAGTGAGAATTAGTGCTATAGTTACAACAAGGGCAAGCAAACTTTCCTTTTGTACTCCATCCAGACAACATAGCATATGCAGGAAAGTCACTGATTGTCCACATAAGAGCTGCTCGCATTTGAAAAGTTTGATTTCTTGAAGCATCATATGTTTCAACCCCAGAATTCCACAAAAATTTTAACTCATCTATCAATGGTTGTAAGTAAACATCAATGTCATTTCCAGGTGATCGTGGCCCAGGTATAAGTAATGAAAGTATAGAATATTCAGATTTCATGCACATCCAAGGCGGCATATTATACGTCATCAACATAACTGGCCATGTTCTATGAGATATACTCATGGTTCGAAATGGATTGAACCCATCACTTGCTAATCCAAGTCTCACATTGCGAGAATCTAGTGCGAAATCTGGATGCAACCTATCAAAATCAATCCATGCTTCACCATCAGCGGGATGCCTTAACTTTCCATCTTTTGAACACTCCTCATCATGCCACCTCAAAGAATCTGCCGTCTTTGAGCACATAAATAACCTTTTGAGTCTAGGAATTAATGGAAAGTGTCTCAAAGTCTTTGCTGAAACTCGATGTGATTTTTTAGAAGACTCAACCTTACCATCAACTTCAGGATTTTCAATATATCGTGAAGCTCCGCAAGTATGACAAAATTTATCATCCTTATGATCATTCCTAAACAACATGCAATCATCTGGACATGCATCAATTTTCTCATAATCAAGGTCGAGATTCTTGACCATAGACTTGGTTTTATTGTAAGAGGGAGGAATGTTCAACTCGGGCATCGCCTCTTTTAATAACTCTAAAAGAGAAGTGAATGATTCATTGCTCCATCCGTGTAGACACTTCAACAAATATAAACGAAGTGTGAATGATAATTTAGAGAATCCTGTACAACCAGGATATAATTCTTGGCTTGCCTCTTCAACTAAGTTATAGTATTTCTTGGCATCTTCATTTGGACCATTATAAGCTCCTTTTGCCTGTGCAACATCTCTAAATTGATCATTCAACAATCCATCAATATCATCACGCGAGCAATCCATATCATCTTCAACATTCAACTTGATATCCCATTCTCCATGATTGATCCATCTAGTATAACCTTTAACAAATCCATAGAATATTAGATGATCATACACTACATTCCTTCGAGTCCAACGAATATTACAACATTTTGCACATGGACATTGAATTTCCTCTCCGTGAGGATTTCCATAAGAGTAAGCAAAATCTAGGAATGATTCCACACGATCAATATAGGGTTGGGTATACCTTGCTAAATTCATCCAATCCTTGGATGGGATATTTGAATTCCTATAAAAAGATATAAATATTTGATATTTCAATAAGAATCATTAAATTCATGATTAAGTTACAAAAATCATGTGTTATGAGATGATAATATTTTCTTACATAGTCATGACACTTGTGTTATGCCAAATCAAACTTTGAATCCTCCACAAATGTTTTTTAATGTTGATTTTGGTTCTAAGGGAAAATAAGTAAAATTAATAGGATAGAAAGAATTAAGAAAGACAGTGAATTAATAGGATAGACAAAATTTAATGAACTAATCAAGAATAAGGAAATTTTTCAAGAATCTTGAAGTGTTCAAAGCTTAACAAGAATCACGTGATAAGGTCTACTGGAAACCTCATTTTAAAGAGTTCATTAATTTTACTTCAATTGTTATGTAGCCTTCCAAAATTTAAAAATGGAAGAAAACCATTAGAGCGATCTAAAGCAAGCAAGTTGAACTAGCTTTTAAGTCTAATCAGAACCTACCAGGACTACAAAACAACTAAATTTACTTCATCAAAAAATCATTCAGAAAAATAAGGGGAGATAACATAGAAGACTTTATATATAGCTTAATCTATCTGTGAAGGGATTTTCTTGATTTCTATTCCTAGAGAAAAATAAGGGGAAATAACATAGAAGACTTTATATATAGCTTAATCTATCTGTGAAGGGATTTTCTTGATTTCTATTCCTAGTTCTTGTTCAATTCTATATCTCAAAGTCAGATATATACTATTAGTAGTAGCAAAAATCAACACATAGAGCTTAATGATTTAGTATAAAGTAAATGAACATAATTAATACATACAAAATGAAGTGATCCTCAAAAGTAACCTGGCTAACACCTAAACCAAGCTTCACATATCTCTCTGATTGTCTAACCTGCAGAATAAATTACCAAAGATGAAATAGCAAAAACAATATATAAGTCAATAAGCAAGATCAAAGATCTGTTATACATACCCTGTGCAAATACGTTTCTGAGTTCTTAGGGAAATCAAAATTGATAACAACGTTAACTGCTTGAATATCAATTCCTCTAGTAAACAAATCTGTCCCATCTAGAAAGAACACAAAATTAAGAAATTTAACAATTAATCACTTTTAAATTTCAGCTGTAAAAGCCCCAAAAGTAATCAATTTCTTCTAAACACAAAACAAAAATTTCTTCTAAACACAAGCTACTGATCCAAATAAGTTCATCAAAAGAATAAATCCTAGTAGTATAAACAAATTGACTACATAATGTACTATCAATGAGTATTACGAATGATTAGTATTATAAATCAAATATTCTCATCAGCTTCTAGGTTCCAAGAAAAAAATAAATAATTGAATGCTATCCAAAACCGAAACAAGACGGAAATATAAAAATATTGAAGCATGCTGGAAATGGATCTATTGAAATTTAAATTGTTACAAACTTACTCACTTAGATCAAAATAATAATACAACGTAGGATAATTTTTTGAAATTTTCAATAGTAGAGGAGCAAGTACTGACCCTTCCCCCTTTTCAGTAATAATCATAAAAGTGAAGTAGAGAGACCAAGTAAGGAAAAAACAAAATGAAGCCCAATATCAACACATCATAAATGTATTTTTCACAAGCAAATTCAATGGCATCTTGTGTAATCCAGCAAGTGACTGTTATCAAGGACTGTGAACTTTGATATCATAGGTAATTAACTAAAGTAAATACATAATACTAACTTGATTTTGAATCCCTGCATACCAGTCCATACCAAATAACCGAGATGAAACCAAACAACAAAAGTTGAATCGAACCGAACAAACCGATGCAGGCTCTGAGTGGTGTTTGATTTAAATCAACTTAGAGTATACAAAAACCAGCACAGGTATTCCAACAAAAGCTCCAGCAACTATAATGATCTTTTTTTCTTGATCAAACTAATAACCAACAAGAAACAGAAAACCACCTACACAATTGGATACATCAATAAAGGAAATACATTAACAAACAAAATAAAGGATGATTTGAATAAAGAACAACTACAAAAAATCGAGGAAAATATAGTTGAGACGTTCCAGAAGAGAGAAAGAGAGAGAAAAGACTTAAGTAACAAATAAAATACCTCAACTATCACCCAACAAAATATACAATAAAAGACGCAGCAACAAGCCAAAAACAAAAAAAGAGAAAAAATACATTAATAAGCTGATTCTGCCAATGTTGTGAAAATAAGTCGATGTTTACTAACAGAAGGAAGTTAGCATCTGAGATTTTAAGCAAACAATACAGACGATTCCAACTGACTTTCATTTTATTGACGAATTCATATGCAAAAGAAGCAAACAATACAGACGATTCAAAAAATAAAACAAGGACTACAACTAAGGAAACTTATACAAAATAAATGAAAACTAGAGGAAATTTAATCACCTAAATGGGTTATCATTATTTGGGAAATACTAACAGAAATAAACTGACTTCCCACTTAACAACAGAAAGAAACTGACTGTCCGAACAAGGATAAAAATCTCACAAAATTAAAAATGAACTTTAAACTGAAATTATCTCAATATTGACATTAGCGACAAAAATATTGAAAACCACAAAAGAACAGACACATAATGTCATCTTTAAGTTGATTAAACACGGACTTAAAGATCTCAATTTAGATGAGATAGAAAACCAACCCTATCTTTGATCAAGCCGACTAATCTAGGAAGTAAAACAACCATGAAATGATGCAACAACATGGCATGAAACCAAGTTCTAATCTATTTGAAAATGATCTCTAGGAGAAAATGAAATGTCATAGCTTGAATTTCCAAAACATAGAGAATTATATAAATTAGCGGGTACACAACATTCATTACATGTATGGTTCGCAAAAATAGTTAAAAGAAAAGATTGAACTATAGCACACAAGAGAACCTAATGAAACTAGATTGAGATGAAGACTGGAAGAGATGCAATGATCTGCTTAGCTTTGCGTGTGATGGACTAGCATAGCGAATGACAGAATGTCTATCAATGAAGGTACCTGCACGAAAAAAAAAGAAAATAATCTAAGTTTGTCCTATGCTATAGAATTCCAAATAGAACAAGAACACAAGCAGTAATCAATCAAGATTTTCCCCAATTGAATACAGATTGGAAAAGTGATCTCTTAAGAATCAAAATCTCAATGAACAATTTTATATAAGTGTATAAACCATATTGAATCAGTGTATTGAAAAACTAGTATAAACCATGTTAAATCGGTTTATTGAAAAACTAGACCACTTGTTCCTACCATTCAAGTCTTTTATTGCATTTTTCACCTCCTACACAAGCATTCAAAAAGAAAGGATAAAAAGGTTGACATGGTTCATAGAAAAGCACAAGATAGGCACTACTAATTTTTTCTTTTCCTATATTGGATGGAATGCACTTGAGAAGAAGCTTTATATCAGAGGGTTTATCTCTCTCCCCTATTGAGTAAGGATTCTTACGTAGAATTTATCATCACTGTTGTTAATTTTTTTCTTGACACAGAAAAATCATTCGTTTGTAATCTGTGCATCTGCTTGATGCTTTATTAATGACATCCTTCTTACTTCACAAAAAATATGTCTATGCAGATGTGTTGTCTTATGAGCATATCTGTCATATAAAGTGGGAAGAATCATAGACTCTTATGATCATATCTGGTATGTACAGTAGGGAAGAAACATAGACCAGAACAATCCACACAATAATTCTGAAAATTATAGACACCAACAAAATGGTCTCAAACTATTCTAATTTGCTCTGAGATGAGTAGTTAAGCAATCAAAAAGTTTAAGTTTGTTATCAAAAGTAAAATCAAGTCTTCAAACCACAATGTGCACTGGCAACCTAACTAATCTTATTGAAATAATCATATATAGTCTAACAAACCACGTAAGAAGTACGAATAATTATATAACATTAGCATATATAAGATAACACAAAGATATAACCATGGAACCAAAATTATATGGTCATCGCCTAGTACACATATAATCACTCCATCTTAAAATTTTCATCTTTTGAAAAAGATAGAACTTGGTCAAAATCTCAAGATCCAATAATTTCAAACAAAATCAAACTTTGATACTTAAACATCCTATAAAAAAAAAAGAAAAAACAAAGCATCTCGACTCGGCAATAACAACTCTGACCTTGTAATAAACCTTATCAGCGGAAGACCCCATAATGAGACTACAAAGTGAATCTCTAGCAATCTTAATGTTCAAAAACGATCCCAATATATGTATGTCTCTATCTGCAATTACTATCCTAGTCTTCATCGCATTTTCTATAGTAAATTTTGTCACTATGCCATTGACTGTATAAAGGAAATGGATATCATATCCAACATATATCGTGACAAAGCAGAAACTTTCACATAATTTGATAAAGGAAATGGATAATATTAAATTTTGTATCTATCTCTTATTTTAATTCAGTATTCTTTTACATACTTAATGAGTTACTTCATGTCCTAAAAGTGAGAGATGCTAGTTTTAATACCTTATTTCTACTATGTGTCCTATAAATTAAAGACATTTAAGAAGTTATATATTCATGTTTACATAAAAAGACATGGAGAATAAACTGACCTCAATATACCAAAATGAGATGATTATCTCATTAGCACATGCTACACTTGTCAAGTCATATTTCATTATATTTTTTTTCAATCAATTCATCTGATCCATGGAAGCGGTACAAGTCGCAAGTAAGATCAGCGTGGATCAACCTTCAAACTATAAAAAAGATATCCAATAAGTACTAGGTAAGTAACATAGCATGAATCATCTAATTAGAGCTTTTGAATTCACTATTCAACAAGAAAATCGTGAGGAGCAGAAGTGTAAAGAATAACCCCAAATTTCTCATTTTTAAATATGTCCTTGGCTGGAAGAGTTAAAACATGCGAAGGAGCAGAAGCGTAAGCTTTATGTATGTATGACAAAATTAAGATTAAAGAGGAACAGAACAACATGAGATAGCAGAATATGCAGTCTTAAAAGATGGTTTTTAGTTCACTTTTTCGGACAGTAGACTTAGCTAGTGGAACTCAAATTTGGAGAGTCCGATTTCTAGTTCACTTATCAGCACATGCGTGGGTGTGATAACATATTTGGAGAGTCCGATAAACATAGTCAGTGAGGAAAAAAGCACTTGACCATAGACTGTCTTTACAATTCTATTTACTACTATTTTATATGGAAGAACTTGACATGTAATGAAATTGGAAAGTTACAAGCTATTATCTCATCTGTTGCATCTAACTCATCAAATAGGTCAAACTTTAACATCATACAAAACTTTCTCTCCATTTTGTTTGCACTAACTTCTCCTAATTTTTCTAAAACTTAGATGAAGCAAGCCTCACTTTCAACAATATCCAAAATCCAACAAGTTGTCCATACCACAAAAACAAATCTTCTACTTTTATTCTGTTATTGCTAGTAACAGTTAGCAGAAAAGACTCTCACAAGTTACTGCTCCCAGTCCACCCGTTCTAGACTTGAAAAATATATCTTATATCTCCAATTTCTATGGCATATGATTTATTTTCTATACAGTGCAACTCAAACTACAAAGAAAGTTTAACAAATTCATACTACGAGCTGATCCCAAAACAACTAAGCAATATTGAACTAATGTTTCTGATCTGTACTTGAAAAATGCACTAGACAAACAACAAAATGACTTCTAGACACTTCAAGACATGTAGTCGAAAAAAGAAAAATTTTACCAGCAAATAGCTACAAGACAGAATCAATGTTGTTAACAAAGGAACAAACCAAGCTTAAGACGAGCACAATCATGAACTCAGGAAGACTAAAAAAGACCAAAAAAACAGTGACATTAAAACATACATTAAAACTTTTTCAAATTCATGTAGAGTAGCTCCTTACACTTGACGAAATCTATATTAGGGACAAAATATTATAGGTATCACCAGCTTCAACACTTCAGTTCTTCGATGAAAGATAACTTAGCTACAACTCAGTTCTTCAGATACTTTTGACTTAGCTTCAGCTTCTACATTCAACATTTAGGAGAAAAAATTAGTGTGTCAAAGATAATCTGCCCATTTATACGTCATAAAACTACAAACTAAACTCCCTAAATCAATAAAATTCGTATCAATAACACAAGTCAGAAAAACCCTAACTTTAATTTTGGACTGACACAAAAGAATATCAAAATCTTAGAGCTATAATTTAGACTTTTGAAGATAAAATATCTTACCTGATAAACTCTATTCCAACAACCCTAAAGCTTTAAGATATGAAGCAAGTTTAAAAGCATTTTCTTTCAACTTTCAAAAAAAATCTGATGGAACAACACTTTACCCAAGAATCTTTGAAGAAAATCATCTTCTTCAGCTCTCCAATCTTGAACAACGAAGCTCGGAGAGGAGGATCTTCTTCTTCAGTTCGCCTTAGAGGAGTCACATTGCTCTTTGATTCTTCGACTGAAAATGGTGTTCTCAACTGAACTTTGACAGAATTTGTGACGAAAATCGATTTCTTCCGTTCTTCGATCCTCTTTTTTAGTTCTTGCAAATGGGTTCTTAAGTTTTGAACATAAATTTGTTCTTCAGCTGAAAGTGAAAGTTTCAGCTGAAGTTTCAGTAATGTTGCCCTTTTTGTTGTTTTAATGTTTTATTATTTTAAATATTTCTTTAATGTTTTATTTTTTTGGCCAAATAAAAATGGAGGGAGATCAAATTTTAATGTTAAAATGTTAGAGGGAATATAAAATTTTGGGGAAAACACTAAGGCCACATTTTTCACGTGTTGTATTAATAATTATAAAAATAGCACACTTTAAAAGTGTGGCCATATATGTAAATAGTTGTTGCCAACTATAACAACACTTATAAAGTGTAGGTTATCCCATTAAAGAGTACACTTTAGAAGTGTTGCTCATATTAGTGTAACTAAAAGTCAAAATTTTTGGCTACACTTTAAAAACGTCCCCAAAAGTATTTTAGGCAATACTTTATGAGCGTTGTCCTGATTTAGTGTTGTCGTAGACCTAAAATGGTGTAGTGTGAATATTTGAATTACAAAAATAATATTATTTCACATGATGTTGGTGTTCTTATGAATAGCTTACACACAAATTAAAATTTCATGATGTATCTTTTTTTTTCACTTTCACTAAAATATTGAAATTAAATGTGTAGTTAACTAAATTATTATTTTTAGTTTCTTGTAGCACAAATGTTCGGGGTCATATAGCCAAAAAAATTTAATTGTAATACTCATATTAGTTGCATCAAAGTTTAATTTACAGTCAACCATTGTACTGAGATTTAAAAAATACTTTTTTTATATATACTACCAAATAACTCCTCTAGTGTTCAAGAAAGTTTCAAAGGTTATCTATTGATTTATAATGCTATGATAAACACATGTCATTCTTATAGTGTTTTGATGTAAGAAGTCAATACTATAACTTTCTAGTACAAGAAGTACAACATAACTAATTTAAACTTCTAAGTTCGCTTAAAATTACTTACAAAAGTACTTTACGTGTATTTGATTCAACCTAAGCAAGATAATTTTACATCAAGAGTTGCAAACTAAAGAAATCAAAGCAAATGACATCTAAAAATTACGCAACTTTTCTGTCATTATTAGAGTTGTGACATGGTAATTGAATAACATGATGAACATTTTTTTTTGTTCGTGTAGCGTATATGTGGACCTTTCCAATTATATTCTTGTTTATTTTCTACAGATTATCATTCCTCCAGATGAACAAAGACTATATATACCTTCTCCTGATCAACTAAGCAACCTTCCCATTCATTTAACCGATGACATTCTAAATAAGTTGTCTTTTGGAGATGTTATAAGAACTAGTACACTTTCTGAGGATTGGCGATATAGTTGTTGTAGAACTCTAGAGGTGAAATTTGATCAAAAGGTCTGGGAAACACCAGAGGACTTGACATTCCCAACCATTTGATTTATTCCGATTCTCAATTATTTCTTCAGGTTTCATATAAGAATGATACTGAATGCTACCCTTTACATCAGTTGTCTAAAAGTATGTCCATATGTTGATCGTTTGATTCATTTTATCCACAAACATTTCATTCAACATGTCGTCCTTAACATCCATTTACTTATCCACCATACAAGATCACTTATTTTTTTTATTGTTAAACATTAAGGCATTTGTTTCTCATGGAATGTGAAATACATCTTCCACGCTTTTTTCAGGGATTTAATAAGTAGATTAGACTAAAATTAGAATTTGTAATATTATCTTCTGATACGTTTGAAAGTTTGATCTGTAATTGCTCATATCTTGAGGATGTGGTTTTAAAAGACATAGACAATCGGTACCTTTGAGTATTAATCCTCCTAAGCTAAGGTCATTTGTCTTTCTTGCCGATATGCAGTTGATGTATCTAGAAAATGTACCTCTTTTTTCCAATGCTCTGTATGAGCCTACATAATTAGTTCTAGAGGAAAAAGATGATTTTGACAATATCTTTTCGTCTATTCCTGCTCTCGAGTATTTCAGTTGGGATCATTTTTAGGTAATATTGCTTCATTCAACTAATATTTTCATACATGCACTTCTCATTTTGGCATCTTGATCTTTATCTTTTTATTCGTAGGTCGATATTGGATAAACTGAATTCATACAAACAATAATTCCATCCTCTCTTTACTGTCTGAAATGTCTATTCATATCTTTGATTACTCTAAGAAAGTTTTTTGAGCTTTCATTTACTCTTCGCATGGTATGGAGCTCTCCCAATTCGGAAGAAATTGAATTTCAGGTTGTCATTATATTTATTTTTCTCTCTATACTTTCCATGTTTTAATATTCGTATATAATGAATTTGATGGGTTTTTCTTTATTTTTCTTGGGGGTGTATCCTTAATGATGGTAATTATTCAAACATGTGCCTAGGAGTTTGATTATGAGATTCCTACAAGCTTCTCGGACATCATATTTGATAATCTAAGCACGGTTAAGTTTTATAATGTCCAATTAAAAGAGGGTGAAATGCCGCTTACAAGGTTTTATTGGCAAAGTCTCCAGCACTTGTCATAGTGGATATCAAGCCTAGTCAAACGGAAACTAACAAATCTCTCCAAGTACTCGCAGAGATAACAAAGTATCAAATGTGAATCATCTTAATCAGAAGTTGTGTATCTTATTGATTAGTATCGTTATTACAATCATTCTTAATCTTTGGCAAAACTGTTTTGGAAGTGAAACAGAAATGAGATGCTTGGTTGATGGAGCAGTAGAGTAGTGTTTGTCCTTTTCTTTAAGGTACGATAAAGATTTTATCTACTTGAAAACATAGAATAATGAACCTCGATAAATGTTTTCAATACTATTTTAGGGAACAAAGATAGTTTTTACATTTCATGCTTGTTCGTAAATGATGTACGATTTGAGACTTTGGTAGTTTATTTAGAAGTTAAGATGTGTGTTGAATTCTTTTATGCAGCTTGAAACATTGAGTGGAAACTTACATTTTAAGTAGCAGGAATTTCTTTCCTGTTAAGGGATTAGCCCAAGTTAGATTGAGAAGTATCTATGACGAACATGATGCTTTCTCATATGTGAAGAAGAAACTCGAAGAAGCATCATTCAATTTGGAGTTCTTGAGTTGATGTTTATTTTGAAGTGATGTTGTGTGTTAAATTCTTTTAGGCGAGGTTGAAGTATGTAATGACTTTTTGTATGGTTAGTAAGAATTTCTTGTTTTGTAAGGGATATGTTGGGAATGATTCTTCCTCATTTGTGAAGAAAAAAACTCGAAGAAGAATCGTCGGTTTGTGTCAAGCAGATGTATCAAACAATCAACATCAGTACATACCTTTATACTAGTATTGTCGAGGGTAACTTTCAATGTTATTCTTATCTGAAAACTGAGGAAACACTCGCTAATGGGAATAAATCCAATGGTAGGGAATTTCAATTCCTCTAATGTTTCCCAGACATTTTGATCAAATTCCTCATGTGGAATTCTATGACAAGTATATAGCCAATTCTTAGAATGTGTACAAGTTCTAACAACATTTAAAAAAGACGGCCTATTTAGAAAGTCATCAATTAAATGAATGGTAAGGTTTCTAAGTCGATAAGGAGAAGGAAAAATTAGTATTTCTTCGTCTGTAGGAATGATAATCTATAGAAATTAAACAAGAATATAATTGGTACGATCAAAGTATATGTTACACGAATAACAAACAAACATGTCACAACTCTTACAATAAATAAAATGTGCATAATTTGTAGATGACATTTGTATTGATTTTTTAAATTTGCAAACCTTAATATAAAAATGTCTGGCTAAGGTTGAATCAAACACGTAAAGTATTTTTTGTATAAAATTTGAAGAGAACTTAGTGGTTTAAATTAGTAATGTTATACTTATTGTACTAGAAATTTATACTATTGAGTTATTTCGTCAAAATATCATATGGATGACATGTGTTTATTGAAACATTATAAATCATTAGATAACACTTGACACTTCCTTCAATACTAATGGATTCATTTGATAGTATATATAAAAATAGTATTTGAATCAAATTTTAGTACAAATGTTCTATTGTAAATTTAACTTTCGTACAACTATTACTGCTATATCAATAAACCTTTTTTGGGATATATTGCCTCAAACATTTGTGCTACAAGAAGAATGATTATGTATCCTTATTGATGGGGAATATTTGGAACATGTGCTCCATGAGGTTGTTGACGAGATTGCTGCAAGGTTCTAGGATATCCCATTTAATCACCTGAGGACAATTATGTTTTATGATGTACTATTAGAAGAGGATGAGATGCAACTTACTTATAGGAATTTCTTGCTTATTAAGGAATTACTCTGAGTTAGACCATGAAGTATGATGGTTGTGCTCCTTCCTTATATGTGATGACGCAACTCGAAGAAGCATCACCCAATTTGGGATTCTTGAGTTGATGTTTATTCAAAAGATAAGTTGTGTGTTAAATTTCCTTAAGTAAACTTAACGCATGAAGTGAAAACTTACTTTCTGTCTAGCTAGTAGAAATTTCTTCCTATAAAGGAATTAGTCCTTGTTAGCCTTGAAGTATATATGTTGGACATGATGATTCCTTATATTGGTAAACTATGTAAGTTTCTAATGAATGGGAAACCAAACACTTCACATTTGTAAGAACAACATTTCAAACCCAAGACAACCTATGCAAAAGAACTCCCATTGGTTCTATGAACCTTGGAACTTCTTCTGTACAACTTTTGGATTGAAATGGGTCATGCCTTAGGCATTGAAGCAAGCCTATGAAAAGTGATAAATTAGGAAAGGTTATAAAATCATCAGAATGGTTTGGGAAATGGTTCCAACAAGCAGCTTTTAATATTTATGGACAAAAGCAACACCAGATGCTTTTCTAGCACAAAAACTCAAACCTCTTATTTGAAAGGTTAACTATTTAGCTAATTTGCATATATCAAATGCTTTATCCCCTTAAAGATACTTTTGTGCATTTTATATGCTCCTTGTCACTGCTAATATTTCTTTTGGAATAAATAAAGCAAAGGTACATGTCCTTTATGCTTACCAACTAACAATTTTTACTTTACCATCTATGACTTTTAAAGCAAATAAACAAGGAAAACCATTACTTCGACATGTAGAAAATACATAACCTTTCAAGCTGATTGCAGTACATTTAACTTGAAGATACTTACAACTTACAAACAATAAGTTGATTACTAAAGTATTTTCCAATGAAGTGTTAAATGTGCTAAAGTATTTTAAAATGCCTCCAAAAAAGCTATCATATTATCTGGAACAACTTATGCAAGCAATACAACAGTCAAACAGTTGTCATTATGTTTAACCATATAGTAAAGAGATCATAAAAGAAAAGAAACAAATTTGTAAACACGATTAGCCTTTTAAGAGATTGAAATATTGAATACCATTAGATACTTTGCCGGTATGGGATATCATATTCTACTTTAGACTGAGAACTACCATGCAAATATTGACTCGAAGAAATATCATTGGTCAATTCTTTTTTCCCTTGATACTTCCAAAAATAATCATCAACAAATCCAGACTTATAAAGGTGATGTTTAACAATGTAAACTTACATGTATCTAAAGTTGTGACACTTTTAACATGGATATCTAACTTTATCATGTGATTCATTTGAGAACATGCATATTGAATAAATTTATCAACGCCATCTATGAAATTTTAATTTATAGCCCCTCGACCATCCAACCTCTCATACGTCTAACTACACTCTAAATTAATCATGTACCTATTCATGTTTAAATAAATGAAACATTTAGTAACAAACACGAGTTGATCGAGGACTACTTCCAATAACAAGCGCATTTTTAGGAACATGCATACTGGAAAGTCACTGATTCTCATTTATATTCAAAATTTGGTCAAAATATACAGATTGGCATGGCAAAATAAGTTGCTGAAATTACTTGTAGGTAAAGCTGGAATATAACAAGATAATATATTTTCAAAACTAACTTAGCTAGATAAAAGTTTTCCTTATTAAAGTAAACTTACAAAATAATGAAGTATTCTAATACAAATCAAGCTACTAAACGATTCTAATTTCAGCCAACTTAATGATCTATTTAAAATATGAATCTCACGTCCTTCTATTATAGAGAAACACTTAGTCTTGGCAACACTACTTCCAAGAACAAGGTGCATTAAGTCATACCACATATTGACACACATTTTAAGCTTAAGGTAGAGATTAAGTAAATCTTATAAAATTAAAATACCTAATTACAATGGCAGATCAGCCTCTCTACCAAAAAATACTAGCAAAATAAGGAATATTTGTTTCAAAAAGACAACTTGTAAGACAATCACATGAGTTTCCTCTATAAGTAACAACAATTCGTCAAACAAATAAACCCAATGAAGAAGTTATAGTCCAGAATATATTTCTCTGGTAAATAATACCAAAGAAGAAGTTAAAGTTGATAATACCAATCTTTAGCGTTTACTACCCTTCATCCGTATGGTGATTAGTATTACGATCAGTAAAATAAATATCTTGAGAGTATATATTTAGAAAAATGAAGGGGGGAAAATAAAGATCAAGGATTACTTCAAGTGAAAGACAACCAAATACTAAGTATAATGTTATTGTAATAGATACCTGCAATATTGAAACATCAGATGTCTTGGTTATTAACAACAACAATAGAAACAAGTAACAACTAAACAATTAATATGAATTAGTTGTTGTTTTGAGTTGCATAAGCCCTTAACACGTGTCTTTAGCAAATTTCATTGATCATGGAGTCTCAATTTCTTATCGTCAAGAAAACATATTCAGAAATGATAATAACATACCAGATCAGTGTAATTAACACCTTCAACCTAGACTTTAGTGTATTAACCAAGCCCCACAACAAAGCTGGTTATTTATACTTTCAAGAATAATATGTGATTAATCTTATTATGAGGATCCATGTTGTGTGATACTTATCTAACACATATAGCACCATATTTAAGATGATATTCTATATGATCCCCTCTGCTTGTTCATTTGGTTGATTATATAAATATGTCTTATCTTTTTCAAATTTAGAGTCATGCTTACTTAAAATTGCTTCTATGTTTTATGTCATATGCTTGTACCTTATTCACCCAAATGAAAGAGACTATTCTCATAGATACTCAGCTAAACAACATCAGAATAACGATTACAAAATAAAAAAGAAGTCATATATCATAGAAAAAGGTTCTTAAATTGTAAAATCAAAATTACCACAGAAGTAACTTCTAAGCTAGATTCGATATAACAATAATATTAATATATCAAAAAGATGAACAAATCACCATTTTTTCAAGTTCCTAACTCTATTGATAGAATTCCATTGCAATCTAATGCAAATGAGGATAGTAGTATTGCTACAATTTATGTGATGTGAGCACATATCGGGAACCCAAAAGGAATAATAAAGAAATTATTCACAATAAACAACAGAAACACAATTTTCACAATCCCTTGAACAATGACAAAAATATGTATGTCACTCAATCTTTTATTCCAAAAGTTTTGAGTGACTTTAAGAAATGCACCCCTCATAAAAAAAAGTAGAAATATCTTGCAAAATCCTAACTCTCCCAATGGCCACGTTCAACCTTCCCAAACCAGCAAAACAACTCCCAAAAAGTGCAAATACCATCTCTTGCACCCTTCAATGTTCTTCAATCTTTTACAGCAAAGTTTTCTTATTGCAAATGAAAAACAACAAGCAACTATTAGGTAGTTGTGGGAGGGGGAGGAGTAGAGATGCCTTTAAGCAGAGAGAGAGTAAAGCAATAGCTAGTAGTCACAAAAAATGAAAGCTAGCTGCAATAAGAAAACAAAATTAAGCAAATCACTGTGCAATATACTTTTACAAAAGTAAATAAAAGTAAATCACTGTAATGCTGAACCCTAATCCTAATTTTTCAAAAAATTGTACTTCGAAAAAACCCTTTTTTCAAAATACCCAAACTACTAAAATCACTATTTTCAGAACAACTCAAACTTACTTCGAGCTAACCGACATAGAAAGAGTTAAAAGTATTTTCAAGCCTCTTTTCAGAATAGTGACAGTGATAAACAAACTATTTCAACACCTCAATATTACTTCAAACTAAATTGTAGCGACCCGCTAGGTCGTTTTGAAAACTAGGACTAGTTTGACTCCATTTAAAAATTTAAAGGGGTATTTTTAAACTATTGGATAACTATGAGTACCCAAATTGATGAAACTTTTATTAAATAAGTAATATAGATAATAGGTTAGTGGGGTTTACGGTTAATAAACTCTTGTTTAGAAAAAAAAATGGATGCGAAACCATACCACAGGCGACAAGCGAGAGGGAGAAAAATCATAGCCATTGTTCAGGTAAAGATATGAGATATTCGTTCTTTTCAACTCTTTATATAGTAATATATTGTCGGAGTGCTTGGGATTATGTTATTATTTTATGCTATATTGATAATGGGTGATAAGAAATAATGAGTAAGTTGGTGATGATTACTAAATTATATTACATTGTTAGCAATTGGGTTAGTATTCAAAATATATATATATATATATATATAAATCGATCGAAGTCGAATAGTTGAATGGCTGCAGGTTAATGTTTTCTGTGATTTTGTCAAAAGAATTTATTATATATATTGTTAGTTTTTTGAATGGTAGGAATAAGATTGAGCCAATCATTGTCAATGATTGCCAATGATTGGAATTTGATAAATATTCTAGAAAATTGACACTTGTTTACAAATGGGTTTTTGCAAAAAAAAATAATAATAATAATGTATACAATGATAATAGATTTTTTAATTGGTAATTAATTATTAGGTGTTATTTTATATGATCTAACATTGAATTTTAGTCCATTTGAAGAGGTTAGAGTTAAGTTCTTGGCTTGAAATTTAGCAAGTATGAAAAATTTGGCATGCCAATATATATTAAGATTTGGAGTTTGTTGAAAAAATGAGTGAGTGTTAGCGTCTATGATAGACATAAAATAATTTGAACGTCTACAAAAATTGCTTACTTACGAATATTGCAAAATTGGTAGATTGGGGACGTTCCAAAACCTTGCGAAAAGGAAAGGAAAAATCATAAAAGATTCGTGGCACAAGCTCGGCATCTAAGGTATGTTAAGACTTTTTAGACTTGTTGAAGGACGTTTTCCTAATTAAAGATTAAAAAAATGAAAATAGACAAGGGGTAAGGGGGAAAGATGGTGGTCTCGTATCAATGCTGTAACGGGCATTGGTACGAGTACCGGTGTTATAAAAAGGAAAAATACTGTTATAGAATGTGGACTGAAATTTGAGAATGCCATAGCATATGGGCATTAGCTGATATATTATTATTGACTTGAATTTCTTGTGTGATTGTGTTTTATTTATTTCACCTGTATAGTTGAGATAATTGAGGTGGTTATGTATTATATTCATATTGATTGATTGAGATGCATCATCATTCCCTCTATTGAAACAATATTGTGCACATGCATAGAGATGAGACTGAGTATAAGTTGGGCACGTGGAGATCGTCCGTGCTGGGGATGGTGAGATGTTAAGATTGTAATTTGGGCACGTGGAGACCGTCCGTGCGAAAATTGTTTGATCTTATGATAGTGCGTTGAGATCGTCCGCACAGACACGTGGAGATCGTCCGTGTTGGTATATGGACCTTGCGAGTCCCCCATGGGTTATGAACTCTCGATGTATTTCCGAAGAGTATCATGTATATACGGTTGAGTGAGTACTGGGTATTCTGAGACATATCATTACATGGCATCATATTGCATTGCATTTCATCCCATCATTCATTCTTGATGAGTATATGTTTCGTTTGGTGTTTGGAAAATATTAAATGTTGATTTCCTTTATTGATGAAACTTAAATAGTAAGTGTAATATATATATATACTTGTACAATCTAAGAATTTATTTTCTTATATAACTCCCGTCACTACTTCTTCGTTGTCGGTCAATGAGACATACTGGGTACATGTGGTTTCGTACTCATACTACACTTGCTGCACTTTTTGTGGTGCAGATTGAGTGATTGACTTTAAATTTGGGAACGTTCTTCGAGATTGGATATGAGTTTGAATTATCTTGGAGTTGTGGTGTGCTGTTTGGGATATTCTGCGGCCCACACCTTCAGTCTACCTATATTTATTAGGTTATTTTGTTATGCTGATAGGATAATTCTTATGTGTAGATTTTTATATTAGTTTGGAATTGTATCATATTGTAGAAGCTCTTGTACTTATGACACTAAATCTTGGGGTAGTTTTATTTATATTCCGCATTTATTTGAATACTTAGTATGTTAGATATTAGTTTGATACTTATCTTTCTCACGTTTATGTTGAATTGGTGATACTTGTTGGGTTGGATTACCTATCGATTGGGAACATAGGTGCCATCACGACTCGTGATTTTTGGATCGTGACAAATTGGTATCAGAGCCCTAGGTTCATCGGTCTCACGAGTACAAGAGCTGAGTCTGTAGAGTCTTACGGATAGGTGCGAAGACGTCCGTTACTTATCTTTGAGAGACTACAGAACTTTAGGAAACTTTCTTCTTTCATTCCTAATCGTGCGTGTGTGGTTTGGTTTAAGGTCAAAATTCTTGTTTCATTCTCTCATCAACGGTGAGGAGACATTTTCAAATTTGACATTTGTGGTAGGGGATGATATTATGCAGTTTAGTACGTAAGTTGTGTGGTTATAAAAATAACTTAGTATTGAGCATTTCGAATTTTAATAATGAAATTGACGAGGTTTGAAATAGTAAGAACAACTTTCTCAAGGTGTGATTTAGACAAGAATACTTGAACTCCATTTGAACATACTAGGGTTATAACATGTGTTTATGATATGTGAATAATTTAGTAATGAAATGGTATATGTTGATGCCTTGAAGATAATGATAAGATTAGGAACATTCAGTTGATCAAATAAGAGTTCAGCCATTATGGTAAGGCTATGGGATAAAGTTGAGTAGAGATATAAAATGTGATCACTCATCATGATGTTGAGAGACTAAGATTTGTTATAAGATTTGTATGACATATTTCTCTTTTTATCCTTTAGAGTGGAGGTATATTGAAGATAAATTGAATAGTTCAAGTTGAATGGCACGATTACCATATTGATATTTCATTTGATAGAATCAACAAGGTGAGTTAAGTTAAATACATCAAGAGATTATAAAAGGCTATACTAATATCGACTAGCAAGAATATTTTAATGAATAATTAATGATAAATAGTGATAAATTCATATTGCGGGGAGCTTTTTATATATTGAATTAAGGATCAGTAATATTGTTGTAATTGAGAGGGGAAAAAAATTCTTTTGTCAAAGGATGTTGGAAAGGATACTCGTATGAAGCTATATGAGAACACTTGTAGAGATGGGTACAAAATAGTTATGAATCAATACACAGATCATAGAACAATACAGTGATGATTGGTTATATTACCTCCGCAAATAAGTAATTGTATTTGAGTAACCTGGGTTGTCCAAAGTATAGTTCGATATGCTCTCGGTTGACTATAATTTTATTTCGAAAGTGGATCTACTTTATTTTACGTAAGTATGTACCTTATTTTGAATCTGGATATGCTTTGTGACCTTTTCTCTTATGCCTATACATATTCTCACACCTGTAGATGGTTCTTAGTGGTAGATCGATTACATCGATCTTATATTGACTTAATAGTATATGACACGTGGAAAATCATAGTTATTTTATATGAGGAAGATTTAAACATCATTTGGTTATGGATTGAATTTCTCATTTTCATGAAATTTATGAATATAAGTGTAAGACACTAACTTCAAATATTTCTAATATTTAAAAAATTAAAGTGGCAGGATAGTATCATCACCCATTTAAGAAAGGCATCATTGTCTCTAAAGCTTGACTGTGAGAAATAAGGGTTGCTTCACCTATTCGTCTTAAGTTGTGATACTAGTGATGCTATGTCTCTTTTAGAAATCATTTAAATGGTGCAAGAATTTTTTTAAGGGCATTCCATGTGAGATTGATATAAAAAATTAGTATTGACTTATAGTTAAACACTTGGCCTATTCCTATTATTTCTTATTGGAATACTTTGACAAATTTGAAAGAACGATAACAAGACTTGTTGAGTAAGGAATTTTGTTGGATCAAGTACACTTTTATTGGGTGTTTCTATCATATTGAGATTCCTTTGTTATTATTTTCATCTAGAATATATTGGTATACTCCCATAGTAGGAAGAATCACGAGCATTATTTGAGGATGATTCTCTAGACTCTGAAGAAAATTAAGCTTTGTTCATGTTTTTTTTAAGTGTGGATTTCGATTAGTTTGGTGGCATGGTTGAAATGTAAGTGACCAAGAAATGTATTAACAGGGATCCCAAGAGAATTGAGGCAGTTTGAAATTGGGACTGGCCTATTTTAGCTATGATATTTGGTTTTCTTACGCCTAGTTGGTTAGTATCGATGGTGCTCACATTCACTACACATGCATTAACTAGATTAATCTAGAAATAATCGGCTTTTCAATGGTTTGATGTGTGCGAGGTGAGTTTTCTAAAGCTCAATGTTGGGCTATTGCCCATGTTTCAACCAAGGGGCTCATCGTCTAATCCTACTTGAAAATGAATTGGATTTATTCTCTTTATTTTGTTTTCAATTCTATTAGGAAAAAGGATTTGAATTGTAATCCTATTTCAAGTTGGTTTTGACTTGTAGGAAAAAAAAACACAACTCTATAAATAGAGGATGGTCTTGAGGGAATAACTCAACTACTCAGTAGTATTTCTTTTGAAAAACTTTCGGACATAATAGATATTTTTTAGAGAGCTTTTAACAAGAGAAGAGAGAGGAGAGAAGAGAGAAGAAAAACGTTTGTTTTGCTGCATTTTTCCCTTCGACCAACAAACTTCAGATTGTATATCCTGATTAATTAACCGTTGGATCAAGCTGAAATTTAGATTGAGTGTTCGTGACATGTTAATGGTTGATTTGAACGGTGGAGATCGAATTCAGAGGTTAGTATGATACTGATTTTAGGCCCGAACAACAGCTGTGTTTGGATGGTCTTTCTTTATATTTATCTTTTGGTTGGGTATTAATGAAGAAAGGTAAGTAATAGCTTATGCTTCGAGATAGTTGAAAGTTCAAGACAAGAACTGTCTTAGTTATAGCTTAAACTTGGTGGTGGTGGTGCTTGCATTAAAATTGTAGAGGCATTTATTTATAGTGTGTATTGCAAGGTGTTTAGTATAAGTTTTAATAAGAGAAATCTAAATTTAATAAAATGTATATGGAAGTTTCTCAAGTATTATGGAATGATTAATCTTTATCGTATGGACAAAACAAATGTGCTAGTAGATTACTTACGGCGAAATACAGTGAGTATTGGTAGTCTACCTTTGTTACATGAAGTGAGATGCTTATTCATGTTCGATAGTTTGGTGATGGAAATTTGTGTACGACTTACGATAAGGTGTTATAAGGAGAAGTCAAGGAAGAAATTTTTGGTGGTGAATGAGTTTTAAGTATTATTGACTTAATTATGTTCTTCCAATATGTGAGCTGACTAGATTAATCATGAAAGAGTTTGATAGTTGAATTTTTTTTATTTTATCTAGAGGCAATTGTAGTATATTTTATTTTGAAGCAATATTATCGATAGTATCCTATGATGGGATTGAAGTTGTATCTCGTGCTTGAATTGTTATCAAGAAAATTATGAGCACCAAAAGCATGAAAGTAGGAATCAAATGATGCTTTTATACTAGAGTTGGAGTGGAAATATATTGTTATGAAATTTTTGGCAGGGTTGCCACGTATCTTGTGCAAGTTTGATGTTATATGGGTTATAATTGACCGATTTACCAAGTGTATAGATTTTATATTAGTTTAGATTACTTGTAGTTTGAATAAGTTAGTGTAGATTTACATTCAGGAGATAGTTACCTGTATGAGATGCCCATTTTAAATTTATTTGAGATACATAATTGATATCTCATGTCTGGATGTCTATGCATATGGAGTTGGTACTAGGTTGGATTTTATTACAAGCTTTCACCTTCAATGGTCTGTTGATAAACTATTTAGGTCTTAGAGGACATGTTTCAGGCGTGTGTGAGCAACTTTAGTGGTGATTGGGTCAAGTTCTTTTTTTTAGTAGAGTATACATAGAACAACAATTATCATTTGAATAGTGAGATAGCGTCATTCGAGATATTGCATGGTAGGACATATTGATATCCAAAAGTTAAATATGATGTATTGAGCTGATTGGGTTGTGGGACACTGATCGATTGAGAAAATTCTTATGTAAGGTCAAGTCCTTCAAGATAGGTTTCTCATCGCTTAAAAACAGGTGAGAGTTATACAAAATAAAAAGGTTCGTGATTTATATAGCTCATGATTGGAGAACATGTTTTGTTAAAGGTTTCACTCATAAAAGGTGTGATGAGATTCAAAAAGAAAGGAAAGTTGAACTTGAGTTATATTGTTTGTTTTTTTTTATTGTTGAGTGTAATAGTAATGTTTTTGATATTGAAGAAGTATCATCTGGATGATCAGGCTACTAAAGAGTACAATTCAAACATATAGACCAGATATATCTAACTTTTTGAGCGTCTATTGATATCCTATTATTTTATCATTCGAGGACGAACGTTTGTTTTAGTGGTAGATGATGTAACGACCCGCTAGGTCGTTTTGAAAACTAGGACTAGTTTGACTCCATTTAAAAATTTAAAGGGGTATTTTTAAACTATTAGATAACTATGAGTACCCAAATTGACGAAACTTTTATTAAATAAGTAATATAGATAATAGGTTAGTGGGGTTTACGGTTAATAAACTCTTGTTTAGAAAAAAAATGGATGTGAAACCTTACCATAGGCGACCAGCGAGAGGGAGAAAAATCATAGCCATTGTTCAGGTAAAGATATGAGATATTCGTTCTTTTCAATTCTTTATATAGTAATATATTGTTGGAGTGCTTGAGATTATGTTATTATTTTATGCTATATTGATAATGGGTGATAAGAAATAATGGGTAAGTTGGTGATGATTACTAAATTATATTACATTGTTAGCAATTGGGTTAGTATTCAAAAAATATATATATATATATAAAAATCGATCGAAGTCGAATAGTTGAATGGCTGCATGTTAATATTTTCTGTGATTTTGTCAAAAGAATTTATTATATATATTGTTAGTTTCAGAATAGTAGGATTAAGATTGAGCCAATCATTGTCAATGATTGCCAATGATTGGAATTTGATAAATATTCTAGAAAATTGGCATTTGTTTACAAATGGGTTTCTGCAAAAAAAAAATTAATAATAATAATGTATACAATGATAATAGATTTTTTAATTGGTAATTAATTATTAGGTGTTATTTTATATGATCTAACATTGAATTTTAGTCCATTTGAAGAGGTTAGAGTTAAGTTCTTGGCTTGAAATTTAGCAAGTATGAAAAATTTGGCATGCCAATATATATTAAGATTTGGAGTTTGTTGAAAAAATGAGTGAGTGTTAGCGTCTATGATAGACATAAAATAATTTGAACGTCTACAAAAATTGCTTACTTACGAATATTGCAAAATTGGTAGATTGGGAACGTTCCAAAACCTTGCGAAAAGGAAAGGAAAAATCTTAAAAGATTCGTGGCACAAGCTCGGCATCTAATGTATGTTAGGACTTTTTAGACTTGTTGAAGGACGTTTTCATAATTAAAGATTAAAAAAATGAAAATAGATAAGGGATAAGGGGGAAAGATGGTGGTCTCGTATCAATGGTGTGACGGGCATTGGTACGAGTACCGGTGTTATAAAAAGGAAAAATACTGTTATAGAATGTGGACTGAAATTTGAGAATGCCATAGCATATGGGCATTAGCTGATATATTATTATTGACTTGAATTTCTTGTGTGATTGTGTTTTATTTATTTCACCCGTATAGTTGAGATAATTGAGGTGGTTATGTATTATATTCATATTGATTGATTGAGATGCATCATCATTCCCTCTATTGAAACAATATTGTGCACATGCATAGAGATGAGACTGAGTATAAGTTGGGCACGTGGAGATCGTCCGTGCTGGGGATGGTGAGATGTTAAGATTGTGATTTGGGCACGTGGAGACCGTCCGTGCGAAAATTGTTTGATATTATGATAGTGCGTTGAGATCGTCCGCACAGACACGTGGAGATCGTCCGTGTCGGTATATGGACCTCGCGAGTCCCCCATGGGTCATGAACTCTCAATGTATTTACGAGGAGTATCATGTATATACGGTTGAGTGAGTACTGGGTATTCTGAGACATATCATTACATGGCATCATATTGCATTGCATTTCATCCCATCATTCATTCTTGATGACTATATGTTTCGTTTGGTGTTTGGAAAATATTAAATGTTGATTTCCTTTATTGATAAAACTTAAATAGTAAGTGTAATATATATATATATACTTGTACAATCTAAGAATTTATTTTCTTATATAACTCCCATCACTACTTCTTCGTTGTCGGTCAATTAGACATACTGGGTACATGTGGTTTCGTACTCATACTACTCTTGCTGCACTTTTTGTGGTGCAGATTGAGTGATTGACTTTCAATTTAGGAACGTTCTTCGAGATTGGATATGAGTTTGAATTATCTTGGAGTTGTGGTGTGCTGTTTGGGATATTCTGCGGCCCACACCTTCAGTCTACCTCTATTTATTAGGTTATTTTGTTATGCTGATAGGATAATTCTTATGTGTAGATTTTTATATTAGTTTGGAATTGTATCATATTGTAGAAGCTCTTGTACTTATGACACTAAATCTTGGGGTAGTTTTATTTATATTCCGCATTTATTTGAATACTTAGTATGTTAGATATTAGTTTGATACTTATCTTTCTCACGTTTATGTTGAATTGGTGATACTTGTTGGGTTGGCTTACCTATCGATTGGGAACATAGGTGCCATCACGACTCGTGATTTTTGGGTCGTGACATAAATGAAATAAAAAGATTTGAGCGCTAAAAATTCTGATTTTCATATACCAATAAGAGATAGTGATATGATAGTTTGAGAGCTCACTTTTTAGATTTAAATGGAAGATTTAAGGAGATGATATTTAGAGCACTTACTTTGCGATGAATATTGAAGGAGATGGGAGTTTTAGCAATCAGAGAAGGAAAGTTTCATCAGAGAGGTTACATAGTCTTTACTATGAGAGATGAGAGCTTCTGGTGAAAATGGAAAGTGAAGTTATTTAGCTTACGAAAAAAAAAAGTTTGCAACAAACATAGTGACAGATTTTAATATCCGTTTCTAGAAAAATTTATATTAATTTTGATTTAATTTTAGACGGATCTTTTTTCACTATAAAATTAAATTTGATAAAAAATACATTTTAAAGATTAGTAATGTTTTCTCCATCTTTATTTCATTGCAGAATATTAATTTAATTTTTCACACTTACTTGGTTGCCAAATTGATAATGAAAACTACTGCGCAAAAGTTCGTGCTTATTTTTAGAGACCAAACAAATATATTCTCGCCAATCCGCCGCTATATCATAGCTCAATAAAATATTTGCAATTCTTTCAACAACATGTCTATTTTGTTGCAAATCCGTAGTTATATAGTGACGTAATAAAATTCATCTCTACAATACATCACTAGACAATGTTATTTTAGTAGTGATGTCCAACATACGTATACTTATCGGTCTAACTTAGACTAATTTCTTAGAAAACTAAGAATTCCTACTAACCATATAAAAAGTGAGTTTCCATCAATACTTGAAGCTCACCTAATGGAATTTAACACACAACATAACTTCGAAATCAACTCAAGAATCCTAAATTTCATGATGCTTCTTCTTAAGGAATAAACATGTCCAACATACTTTTCGTTCTAACTTTGAGTAATCCCTTAACAAGAAGGAAATATTTACTAACCACACAAAAAGTAACTTTCCAGTTAATGTTTCAACCTCTCCTAAGGAAATCAACACATAACATAACTTCGACTTCAAAATTAACTCATGAGTCACAAATTGGATGATGCTTCTCGAGTTTCTTCATCATAAATTAGGCAAGATCATGTCAAACATATATACATCTTGATCTTACTTGAATTAATTCCTTAGCAAACAAGAAATTTCTACTAGCTAGGCAGAAAGTAAGTTTCCATAGGTCTACAGAGGATAGCATGTACACAAAATTTTACTTCTAACTTTGTTTGTGAGGTTTGAGAGTTGATTTTCGAAAGTCCCTCGACTTCAAAGAAATGTAATGCAATAAATCAACATCTAAAAAACACCAAAAAAACAAAGAAAGGAAATAGGTTTTTCTTTAGCATTCCAAAATCCCCAAAAAATCATCATCTACCCCCAAAAAAGTACAAAGAGGAAGATAGGGTTTCTATTTTTCAAAATTAACATCACCCAATAGAGAAAGATATGATATTTTAAACAGAACAAGGATGCAAATATTAAGCTTATCAAGAACTAAATAGGCATTGAAATAAAAGTATCAAATACCTTTTTGAGTACACTTTATCCTTCAGCTGATGAACACAAATTTGTATGATTTTGAAGTCTTCAAATTCATTACCCTGGAGTGAAAGAGGGAACTGAAGAAGGGGGAGAGGTTTTCTTCTTAAATTAAATTTTACACAAATGTAATATGGAATGGGTGAGTGGAGTTGGTGGGTTGGGAAATAAATTATGCAGGATCCTTATTTTCTTGTACGTATCAATTTACGTGACACGATTTGATTTGAGATAAAAAATTTTAAAATGAAAAGGAAATTGAAATGTGACATGTAATAGAAATCGTAGATATTAATATGATTATAAATTATTTTATTAAAATTTTGATTTAAAATATGTCTTCTTTATTTTATATTAGTTCTTTATTTTTCTCAATATAAGAATTCATAAATAAAATTGATAAATTTCATTAATTTGCACTTTAAGAATTTCTTTAGAGATCGAAGTGATTGTAAGAATTATCTATAATAAACTGAACAATTAATATAGGACCATGAAAAGACTTTCTTTTCGAATTACCTAAAAAAGTAAATATCACATAAATTAAGGGGAAAAAAGAGTAAAAATCAATGTGATTGTTTCTTTTAAAGAAATTGGCAGGTATATTTAGTCACTGAAAATTTACTTTGATTTGTCCAATTCAGTCCACTTAAGTAATTTTGCATGTTGATATTTAATAACTCAAAATATTTAAATTTAATTGTATAAGTCGGTTACAAATTCAATTTTTCTGATTTTTTGACGTTTTTTTGTTATAAGAAATCATCATTTTTATGTATAAGTGATCTAGAAAATACCAAGACATATCATTTGTTTAGTATTATAGATACAAACATCTTACATTTTGGCAAATTTTATGAAAAGGCAAATCTAGAAGAGGTGAAGGCATATTCATTTGAATTTTCTAGACAAAACATTTATGTGATATGAATAAGAGTTTTTTTTCTGTGTTTATATATAAATTTTAATTCCTCAACATAAATGGCTTTGTACATTGTAAGGCATTTAATTTTCACTTGTTTAATTACCATTTTTAAGCAGACCATTAAAAAGATGAAGGGTTTGTAGTAGTATGTATTTTTATACGGAAAATGCATAAGTAACTTCACAACCTATTCCCAAAATCTCAGAGATACACTTATACTGTAGCAAGGTTCTACTACCCTTAACTTATTTCATAAATAATTTTCTACCACTTTTTGGCCTAAGTGTCTCGGGGTCCAGCGCGTGTTGACTTCTTTCAAACTAGTGTCACGTAGGTCGAAAAGGGGTAGAAAATTATTTATAAATAAGTTCATGGAGTAATAGGGACTTAATATAGTATGAGTGTGTCTTTGAGTTTTCGGGCATATATATATATATATATATATGATTATTTATAAATAAGTTCAGGGAGTAATAAGGACTTAGTATAGTATAAGTGTGTCTTTGTTATTTCGGGCATAGGTTGGGGGGTAATTATGCATTTTCCCTTATATATATATATATATATATATATATATGTACTAGGTTTTGAAAACGTGCACTTATACATGAAAATAGAGGAAAAATCAGTGAAACAAATGCACTTATACATGAAAAACTAATTAAAAACTACCAAATAGTTAACCTCTATTGAATGAGTCGCGATTTAATAGAGCATACTAAGATTAGCCTAGAAATTCTTAATATTACAACCAAATTGTATATAGCCATGTGTATTTATCTTTTTTTCTATTATAAAGACATTGGCTTCTTTTACATGCCGTATCAGAGCCTGGAACATGAATTAAGGATTTTCACTCATGAAGTAACTTTAGCTTGTTATGAGAGACTGACACTACAAAAAAATTGTGTTTTGCGACAATCACAATCCGTCACTATATGACGAAAATCCTTAATTACTCACTATTAGCGATGGATTAGCAACGGAGTGTTCACTTTACTATTATGCTAGTTGGTAAGCTCTTATTGACTAAATTTGAGTTCCGTCATAAGTTTAGCGACGTCCTTGTGCTGAATAGCGATGTCATACTGACAAAATGTCGCCACATGTTTTGAATGGACTGATTCATCATTATATTCATATAGTTTTTTTGCTAAATTTGTGGCTAAAATTTTTTCTACTTATTTGATTTGGTTATTTAAATATGCACTGCTGAAATAAACTAAATTAATTACTGAATACTCAGAAATTTTAAAACATTCATATATTATAATACTTATAGATGATTCATAATATATCAATATAAAAATTAAAAAAAACATATTTCTAGTTAAAAATATCCAATGAGCGCTATGAAATACTCTTAAAGAACCTATGTTCATCAAAATATTACTACAGGCAATTTTTAATTTCCAAAAAGTGTGACATTATCAAAAACATAAGTTGTGGAGGTATCAACTTAAAATTGAGGTATCAACCTCGTTCTCATTACTAGAAGGAGGCATGGGTACCGCAGTAGATGGATTGCCTAATGGAGTAATCGATGCTCTCACCTACTAAACAATAATAGAAACAAGATGACTAGTTAGTGCATGCATCATTTTCTTTACAAACTCGTCCATATTTGTTGTCGATGTTGATTGAGAAATGGAGGTTGTAATGATGAGAGCCACAAAGATTCTACCCATCATAATATTTTGCTTCAGATCCAAAACACAATATTCTTCTTTTCTTTTATCCCCCCACAGCTTGGTAATATGCTTCATATTGATCAATATGAGTTTCTGAAAATGTTTTTTCCTTTAATATTTCTTCATATTTTTCATATAATAAGTAGAGAAAATTCGAAAATACTAAAGAAATGGACCAAACCAAATTTTGAAGGAAACTGTAGAAAATACACAAGATTTTAAGCATGAAAGATTTGTGTTGTTACAACAAGATGGACCATCTACTTCACCCACATGGTTAATAATACTGACAAAGTATTGGAAACATATAACTATACTCACACAATCAAAAGTAGGTCCCATAATATTAGCATTATGAAAGAATGGGGTTTGTACTCTTTGTTGCACACATATCATCAATAATAATAATATGCTAATTGGGAAGTCTACCACATAGACAATGACAACTAACTATTCACGCAAATCCCCCTCCCAAACACCCTACCCCACCCCTGGCTAAGTTCAACAGTGATCGACCAATACATATATTTAACATACTTTATGTTTGGAGTGATCCATAACCGTGAGTACCTTAAATAGATACAGATGATTGACTTTTTGAAGATAACTCAAGTGCGGTACCCTCAATATGATACATCAAGCTTTTATGATGTATCATAGTTGAGAGTACTTGATCGAGGTTACATTACACTAAACAACAAAAATAAATTCTCCCTAAAACAGGACTAGACTTGCACCAAAAATAACTACACTAGAGTCACAGTAAAAAAACACTAGAATCATACCAAAACAACACAAAAATTTCACCACAAAAGCCTAAGAACTACAATTGAATTAAACAAAAACAGTAGCAGTAGTTTCTCTCTAAAACGACACTAGAATCGCATGAAAAGAAAACTTAAATTATATCGAAAAGTCTCAAAGTTTAAAACAGGACAAAATTGCACCAACAGATACAAAAACAATAGCAAGCTCTTAATTCCTTATGTTCAACTATTGCGGAAACTAACCATTTTTATGAAAATTAGACTGTCATGATTTAGGGCTTTTTGGAATAGTCATAGGAATATTAGATAACCTCTAATTCATGATCTTTTTTCCCTCCAGGTGCACATTATTACCACATCTATTCTTTTCTTTTTTAGTTAATATGCTCACATTTTTGAGCTTTTCTAAATAGTGGGCATGGTAATTGTACTGATAAATAGACCGCCTTGCACTAAATTCATGTTTACTCGTTGGTTGTTTTTTTGTAATCGTTTGTCTGTATATTCATTGTTTTCCCTAGGTTTATTGTGCTGTTGTTCTGCTTCAATTTCTAGATTTGGGGTTTTCCACTATAAGATGTGATTTAGTTGGTCGTAACATTTAGGTATGTTGTTGAAGGTGGACTCACTGTTAACGCAAATGATGAGTCCCAAGAAGGGGAAAAACTCCTTTAGATCCTGATGCCCAAGGGTTTATATATTTTAATTCCAAGGAAACCTCTTTGAGGCAAAGATTTTTTGAAGAGTGGAAGTTGCACCACAGGATGCTTTTAAAAATGTTATTCAGTTAAGGACCTTCAATTTAAGGGAAAATATCCGAGCATGATTATATACGTATTAAGGAGAGACTAATGGAGGTCCTCAAAGTGCCTGAACACAGTGCCTTGAAACATAAAGTTTCTAGTAAATGATTGAAATTGAATTAAAGGAAGAATTAGAAGCACAAGGTCTACCAACAGATGGAACCGGAAATTTACTCTACCAACGAGTGCCTAAAGCAAGGAGAATAAATTGCTTTATAGGCAGGCCACTTTGGGTTCCTCCAGTTGAGGAGGAAGAAGAAGAGGAAAATGTTATTCCATGTTTATTAACTGTAACTAGTTTTCTTGAGATATTATGAAAATTCATGTCATTCTTCACAAGCTATATTTCTTTATTTTTTCAGGTTTATGAAGAGCTTGTTGAGTTGATCTAACGTATAAAGTTGCATGAAGGAAATACATAATTCTGGAAAAGTCGCTTTCGTGGGGAATGATTAAGTGAATATTATGCCCAGAAGTCGGAAATAATAGACCTAGAACCTATTTATGTGGTAGATTATAATGATGGTGTCGATGATATCGCCAAACAGGCTGATGATGATGAGGCAGAAGATGACGCGGCACAAGATGAGGAGGAAGAAGTGGAGCAAAATGATAAGTTAATTCTTCCTCTTTTTTCTTGATAGCTTAAAATAATGGATTCTCTCTTAAACCCAACAACCTAACACATAGAAGATGTTCGAAAAATTGAAGGAAAAAGAAGTTGTGTAAGAAAATAGCAAAAGATCAGCGTTGCCAAAAGCAATGTAAAATGAAATAAGCATCACATCTGTAAGGAGGTACTTAGTATACTCTTTATTTGAATACACTATCATTAAGTGTTCTAAGAAAAGCTTAAGGCTGTCGAACTAGTTGTTGTTTTGAAAAAAGGGTATCAACTATAAGGGCAAGTCAGAAGAGAACATACAATAAATAAATACAAGAATCTCATTATGTGTACATCAATATCTTAAAATCACATATCCAACAAATTGTTTTCAAATATCTCAATTGTAGAATATGGGTATTGTCAATCTTTTCAGATTCAGTTATGATTTAGCTTTCGCATTAGTTTATTATCTATAGTATACTAATGATCATGTCATTAGGGGTAGCTTGGGATCACTTGTGGTTCTAAGTTTCGTGTCCGCGTCTCGAGGGTAGGTCGAGGCATGACAACTAAGGAACTTCAACACAATACATAACTTTGAAAAACAACAACCAACGAAACCCAAATTGGGTAACGCTTCTCGCGTTTGATCTTCATAGGTAAGGAAGGATCATGTCCAACATATATACATCTTGGTCTAAATTGGACTAATTCATTAGAAGACAAGAAATTTGTACTAGTCAAAGAGAAAGTAAGTTTGCAGAGTGATGTACAATTGTTACAGGGTACTATAAATGTTTTTTTTAAGATTAATGTGTGTCTAGGGTCTTTTTATAGAAATTTTAATGATTTTTGTATGTGTTTTGCAGGAAAGTTGTAAAAAATGGATATGCAGAAGGTTGTGCAGAAATTAGTGCAGAAGTTACCAACAATGCCATCGAAGGTCCGTCGTCCCATCGATGTACCGTAGGTAATGATCGTTGATTTGAGTTTCAAGCATCGGGAAGCAACTTAGGGAATTCTGACCAAGTGTAGGACTACGGAACGATCAGATAAGAGTTGTGTCTCAGTACGCGGTGTTGAAGAAAATCTAGATATGGAGCGACGAGAAACATTGATGGCCCATAATTCTATTGACAGACTATTTTCTTGGTCTATTGATTGGATAAGAGAAGATGCCAAAATGAAGGCTGGAGAACAAGCTAAGTGTCGACTGACAGAGGCAATTGATGTTCCGTCGTTCCACCATCGGATTGTCTTTAGTGTCGTCGATTGAAGCCCCGTCTATTGGACAAACTTTACTTTTTTGTTTTCTTTTTATTTTAGGACAATGTCTTTATAAATAAGGTATAAAAACCTCGTGTTTGGGGTTTGATCTTTTAATATTTTTCATATTTTGGTTCTCGAAGATTAGGCTTTTGCAACTTGGCAATTAATTCAAGTTTCATGAATCGATTCTTAATTGAATTTTGTTGTTTCAAGTAAAATTTTAGGATTTTCTTCAAACTTATCAAAGTAAGTTCATGATTTATTATGCAACAAATATGAATTGTGTTCTTTTAAGCAGGGGTAACTAAATCCACAACTATTGTTGTGGAAACCTTTGGTGATTAACAAAATAATCCTAGATAATTAACAATTCTCAACTAGATACTACATGCATCGATAATTCTTTTGTCTAGAAGTTTTTTAAACGAGTGCACACATTAGAACTCAGTTTATTGATATTTGTAGGACCAAGGGGATAATTAATAGGAAAAGAATTATCAACATAGATTTAGTGGATTCTACCTAATAGGCTAATTTATTGGTGCGAAGTTACAAATAAGTCAAACATCGAATATGATGCTTAATATGAGGTAAAAGGTAAGGGTTAGTAACTAAGATACACGTAGCTAGACCAAGGTACATAGTAAAATTCTCTAAGAACTTTTATATGCTAGGATTATTGCGTTATGAACTTTTATATGCTAGGATTATTGCGTTATGAACCTACGGGGAACACTTACACCCTAGTTTTTCTCACTACTTGATAAACACCAATAATTTACTCTTGTTACTTGTTATATTTCACAATATCGCAATACTTTTGTTTCACAAACCCCCCCCCCCATTAATTATTAGTTTTTCGAAAGGAATTTGAATAAATAGAGGTAATTGTATATTAAATTTAAGTCTAATTATTTTTCTCGTGGGATCGGTCCCAACCTAATAATTGGGTTCTATAATTGATATGACCTCTTATACTTTTTTAGGGAAGTATAATTTGAGGTTACTAAATTTTGGCGCTACTGTCGGGGAAAGTGGCTTTTAGATTAACCTTAAGAGCAATTTTACTTTTTTTCTCTTTGTTTTTGTCTCTTTCATGTCTAGCTTTAGTGTATTCAATGTATACGGTGTCAAGGAGAACCAATACTTCAACTTGATCCAGAGTTGAGCCATACACTATAAAAAATGAACGATCCACACAATCCAACTAATATTTGTGATGGGATCAACTATGAACTTCCTTCGCCGGTTGATTCTCACAACTAAATGATTGTGGAGAACCCCAGTGATGGTGCTCTGAGGATGGAACCTCCCGCTCTACGGTGTGAAAAATATTATACGGGCAAGGTTAACATCACTGATTCGGTGGGACTTTTGTCCTATCATTCTTTCGTGGTAATTAGTAGCTTGATGCAAATGTTCGCACAAAAGGTTTGTTTTTGGGGCTACCATATGAGGATCCACATTCTCACATCACCAAACTAAGGTTGATGAGTAAGAGTTGTGTATGGAGGCCAGACATAGACATGTATGTCATATGATTAAGGGTGGAAATTTGGTTTACTAAGTTTCCCTATAATTCGATCTATACTTGGAGGAGTTGAAGGTTGTGTTCCTAGAACGATATTACCCAGTGTCTAAAAAATCCAACCACAAAGATAGAGTGAACAAATTTGTGGCATTGCCTGGGGATTTGGTAAGTAGTTCTTGGGATAGTTCACCTCATTTATGTGAAGTTTTCCAAACCACCGCATTGATTAACAATCGTTGAAATAGTTCTTCATTTGGGGGCAAGATGATAACAACAAGACAATACTTGATACTATTGTGGGTGGTTCTTATGGTGAGTGCACATATGCAAAGATCGCGTAAAAGTTGGAGAAATTTTTTTGAAACAATAAAGCTTAAAGCACTAACTAGTCGGACATTTGGGGAAACACAGTTTCTTTGCAAGCTACACACAACCCGGACGTAGATGAGATTCGTGAAGAGATGGCTCAGATGAGGACTTAGCGTGTAACTTGGGGTGCAAAGAATGTGAATACGATGAATTATTTGACTAAACTACCACCACCAGTAGATGGATTTTACAATGAAGAGGATTCTTTTGCAGTGAATGAGTAGACGGGGGGTAATTACGGAAACCTAAATGATCGGAGTGGGCCTTATATTCTACCTCAAAATCGGGATGTTTCTAGTAGGTATGTTGGAGGTAGTATGGCGTGAGTTAAGGAAATGTTGCAAAATATGATAACGTGGTTTGATGCTAGTGATGATCACGCGAAAGAGTTGCGACGTAATTTGGCTTATATTGGGCAAAAGGTGGATGCACATGCAATCTCGATCAAGGATCTTGAGTTGCAAATTGCTCAATTGTCTTCTATTGTGAACCCACGTAAACAGGATACTTTTCCTAGCAATAGTATCCAAAATCCAAAAAATGATAGTTATTGCATGAAAGTCACTACTCGAGGGGTAAGAAAACTATTTATCCACCTGAGCCATCTGGCATAGAAGATGAGGTGAGAAGAGATTATTAGGTAGTGGAAGATTGTGGTGAGTTTGTAGAAAAATTGGGGAAAGAAGATGAGATACCCCAAAAGGTGACCCCCGTTCCTAGACAACAACCACCATTCCAGAAAGATTGGTGAAAAAAACCTAAGATGGTAAAAACTGGTGTTTTATTACTATGATGACACAGCTTTCCATCAATTTCACTTTAATAGAAGCTCTTGAGCAAATGCCTATTTATGCCAAATTTAATAAATATATGGTTACCAAGAAGATATAGGTAGGTTTTGAGGATGATGATCGGATGCAACATTGTAGTGTTATTGCTACAAGGTCCCTTGTGCAAAACAAAGAAGATCCGAGCGCTTTCACCATTACATGTATTATCGGCTTATTACACTTTGCCAAAGCATTATGTGATCTTGGGGCAAGAATAGATCTTATGCCCCTCTCTATTTACAAGAAGTTGGTTTGGTGACCCAAAGACCATTGCAATGCGGTTACTAAAGGACGATCGAACGGTGAAGAGGCCTATTGAGATACTCCATGATGTGTTAGTGAAGGCGGATTCATTTATATTCCATGCTGATTTTGTGATTTTTGACTGTGAGGTGGATTTAAGGTGCCTATTATTCTTGGGAGGCCATTCCTTGCGACAAGTTGCGATTGGTTTACATGGAAAAAGGGCAGATAAAGTTCAGGTTGAAGAATTAAGAAGAAACATTAAACATTTGTAAGTCCATGGAGTAGAGTGCTGATCTCTAAACAGTATCTACTATATCTTACATTGTTTAGGGTACTGCTGAGTTACAAATCGAAGAGCAGCTTGGTGTTGAAGAACTAGCGGCAGTGATCATGAATTTCAAGAGTGATGGTATTGAGGAGTATGGGTGATTGGTTGCGGCACTTGATTGAGGTGACATTCGGTTCAAACGAATAAAGTTGGATTTAGTAATGAAGAATCGCGAGTCTCCACCGCAAAACTATCAATTAAGGAGGCCCCAAAATTAGAGGTTAAGGCTCTACCACCTCATCTGAGTTAGGTATCCTTGGAAAAAAATTACACTTTGCCGGTAATCATTGCATTGAATTTGAAAGTAAGGAAAGTAGAGTGTCTTGTATAGGAGTTAAAGAGGTTCAAACGAGCCATTGGTTTGACTATTGCGTACATTATTGGGATTCCACCCGGTGTTTGTTTACACAAAATCCAACTCATGCCCGATCACAAGCCAAGTATTGAGCATCAAAGACGGTTAAATCCACCTATGCAAGAGGTAGTGAAAAAGAAGATTATTAACTTGTTGGATGCTAGAGTCATGTATCCTATCACAGATAGTAGTTCGGTATGCCTTGTTTGGTGTGTGCCCGAAAAGGGGGTAATGACAATGGTCCCTAATGAGAAAAAAGAGCTTGTTCCAATGAGTCCAGTGAACGAATGGAGAGTTTGTATGGATTACTGAACGTTGAATGCATGGCTAAGAAGGACCATTTTCCTATGCCCTTCATGGATTAGATGTTAGATAGGCTTGCAGGAAAAGGGTGGTATTGTTTTCTTGATGGTTGTTAGGGTTACAATCAAATTTTCAACGTACCGTAGGATCACGAGAAAACCACTTGTAGTTGATGTAGGGAACTTTCACTTTCATACGGACCGTCGATAGTGACTATCGCCCAGCTCTGCAGTTCTGCAATTAGCTATTTCTTTTGTTTCCAAATTTTGTTTTGATTCATTTGTGTGTGTAGTCTAATTATAATAAAAATAACAACTCTCTTTTCAAGTACTAATGGCCCTCAAACAAGATATTATCTACTCTAGGGAATAGTCAAAGAACATTGCAGCATCCCATCGCTTGATTTGCTCATCTGATGATGAGAGAGATCCTGAGTATGTTCCCACAGGCACCCAGACCCCGACACCTGCTGCCCGAGCTACTCGAGGCACACCCAAGAAGGAGGTGCCCGGCGTACTGATCAGCACAACGTCTTGGTCAACCTCGTCTTCTGAAGAAGCGTCAGGCTCCGAAGATGGCTTTGGTTTTGAGTTGGCCCTCTTCTACAGGGTCGAATGAGGATATTGCATTCGATTCTGAATCCCAGGGAGACACTCTTCCAACACAGCCTACCCGAGATGACTCGTTTGATAAGCCGTAGAGTGCAGAGTCTACTGTAGCACCCCAGTTTGAGGTTGCTGTACCGGTTGCTGATTAGCTTGACCGGTGGTGCATCGATGTCCAATACCAGGATTACAGGGATGCTAAGTTGCTAAACTATAAAGGGGTGAAAACTCATACTTTAGCAGTGGAGCGGCGAGTTCTGACAGGTAGCCTACACGCAGTCCTTGCATTACATACCTTATTCACCTACCACAAGCTCGAGCGGTTTGCTAGGAGTGTGGGACCTTACAACGAGGAGATGGTGCAAGATTTCTACGCCTCGTACAGAGTGGTTCTCCAAAGGCCTTTGGATAGGAGGGCTAAACCCACCAAACAGGCACCACTCATATATGTCCGTGTTCGATTCCATTAGGTGTATATTTCTTCTCCAGCCATTCTCCGCTTGATATACATTGACGCCACTGATGAAGGGATGGTACCCCTAACAAACGAGCTTGACTACAGGTGGAATGTGGTAAGGAGTGGCCATTTACAGCGGGACATAGATCTGAGTGAGACCACTAAGTGGTGGATTACCTAGCAGATATCCATAAATTGTAAGGGAGTAGGCACAGTGATGGACCCTATAGGCATTATCAAGAAGGCAAACCTTATGTTTGAAGCAAAGTTCATTCGGCTTTTTGTCTACCACCGCCTATCCCCATAGCTGCAGATAATATACTTACCTTGGATAGAGTGGTCCTACTAGCAGCAAAGGTATCTAAATTTTTGATTGACTTTGCGATATGTTGATATCTGTTATGCATGAGAGGGATTTCAAATCTTCTATGACTTAACCATTTGTCTGCATGATTTTTCAATTGTGCACTAGTACTAGAGTGACCATTTGGCAAATCAATGTCCTCCGTACTCCTACCGTGTCAGTGGATATTGGTACCATTAAGGATGAGGCAAATGATGTGGCACCAAGGAGAGGGCCCAGAGTAGAGGTGCAGCAACTACGTGAGAACTTGGAGGATACGGTAAAGCACACCCAAGGGGTTGATCATGCTACATCAGAGCCTACCGATATCGCCCAGTCGAGTCTATCCCAAACACTAGTAGGGCACCAAGTGCCTCCTTGTCGATGCATCATTTTTCAGCACTGGTCCCGCTTATTAGGGTCCAAAATTTAGATGCCAAAAGGGATACCTTGTTGCAAGAAATCCCGCGTTGGATGCAGATATCCATTGCTCAGGTTGAGGACCTGATTGAGAAGAAGGTAGCTCAGTAGATAGAGAGAAGGATTCAGGCACTCCAGTAGTGCCTTGATGCTATTGAGTTGAGAGTCCTCGCAAGCCTTGAACCTACCATTGATTTGATGACTCTTTAGTGCTCATGAGTTAGTTGTTGGGGCGTCTAGCTCAAGGTTTGTGGATGTTGAGAGGAGCACCACTGAGGGTGCAGATATTGATGCGGGCACCACTGAGGGTGCAGATATTGATGCGGGCACCACTGATGGTTACCCTACTACTGAAGGAGCAGGCTCCGAGAAACCGGACCCTCTGACTTGACATTTAGCGCTACGTGCCTCAGGTATGATTTACCTACTACCTTCGCTTTATTTTTTTATGCATTGGTGACAATTGCATGTATTTTTGTTGGTGGTGGGTGATTGGAAAGTGAGTGCCAGGGTGAAGTATGAGTAGCCCAACTCATGATCCTTGCTTTGTGGTTTTCTTGCCTTTGTTCTTTTGCCCCAGTAGACTGGCTATATTACTATTGAACCAACATTTTTAGTATCTTGTACAAAGTATGAATGTGAAATCTGGATCATGATGGCTAAATATGAATGATATCTCATTCTAAAGAGAATGGTTGCATGATTAGGCATAGTGAATGTTGAATGTGTTTGCACTAAGTATAACATATAGATGCACCATTGCATGGCCTTCTATATAAAATTTGAACTAGGTGTCCGATAATCAGGTAGGTTAGTTAGGTGTTAAGAGAGTTTGAGGAAAGTTTATTATTCCACTACTGGTACCTAGCTAGAACTTGCTTGGTTAGTCCTGCAAAAAAAATATGTGTTAGACTATTAGGAAAGGATCATAGGCGTATCCTAAAAAAAAGAAAACCAACGAAAATTGATCCCATTATTATCCAAATATTTTGATCTTACAATGGACCTTTCTTTTCTACCCCAACTCATCTTCCCTTGTATAATGTTTTTTCCCTGGTTTCCAATTGGACAGTGCACCTCAACATAGGACAAAAGTATAAGTTGAGGGTGGCTAATGCAGAAATCGGTTTCATCTTGGCTCTGACCCAACCATGGGTATTGTGTACCTAGACTAATGGAAAAGCCATAAGTTGAGGGTTTCTATTACGAGTAATATCCCGAAAAGTGAGGTTGAAAGAATTAATATGAAAAAAAGTAAAACAAAAGAAAATAATTAGTGAATAATAGAAGTGACTCAGTCAAAGTGGAAATCATGTAAAAAATTAAAATAAAAATAAAAGAAATGTTTAAGTAAGAGTCATTTGCACCAAATGGAGAAAAGAAAGGAGTAAACAAGGCAAAGAGTACAAGAAAAAGAAGAGTAGGGCATAATAGACGATAAAATTGGTAGGAAACTTAGCCGTAATGTTAAGGAGGGACACAAGTCACTAAAATGTAATCTTATGTATCAACCCTAACCCATAGCCTACGTTACAAGCAAAGAAAGTCCTATCGTGATACTAGGAGCCTAATATAGTGAACATAAGCGGTGAAAATAAAGGGAAGCTCGTGGCTACAAGTACGAACTATGTATGAAGTTGTTTTGAGCGCGAGTGTTGAATAATGATCCTTATACCCAATTTTAAAATCACTGTGCAAAAAAAGGCCTTGGTGAGAGATAAAAGAGAAGAGGTTTTTGTGCATGGTGAGTCTGTGTCATGGTCTGATCTACATGAATGAGCCTAGTTAGCCTAAAAGTGAAATCATTCAATAAAGTAATAAAAATAGTCGGTAATTATAGACAAATGATAGAAAAATCTTTAAAGAGGATACTTTTGTACAAAGGTGTTGTGGTGAGTCATAGTGCGTTGCTTCTGGACAAACAATTAATTTAAGTTTAGAGTGTTGATGTATCGTGGTTTCACAGTACTTCCAATGCTTTTTCCTTAAGTATAGTGTGTATCTAGGGACTTTCTGTAGTAATTTTAATGTGTTTTATCTGTGTTTTGCATGAAAGTTTTCCAAAATGAAAATGCAAAAGGTTGTGCGAAAATCAGTGAAAAAGTGACCCACGAAGACATCAACGGTCCGTAGTTAGTGATCGTCGACTGGAGGTCCAAGCATCTTGAAGTAACTATGGAATTCTTACCAAGTGTGGGACTAAAGAAGGATCAACGGTTCGTTGATCATTCGACGCACCGCCTTGGCAAAGCGTCAATCAGATCAGTGACATGTACCAATATTCGGTGATGAAGAAAAGCTAAGTATGGAGCGACAAGAAGCATCGACGGACCATGATTTTTGCCCGTCGATTAGAACAGAGAAGATGAAAAAATAAAGGCTGAAGAAAAAGCTAAGTATGGACCGACAGAGGCAGTCGACAGTCCGTCGTTTCATCGACGAACATATATGGGGTCGTCGATTCAAGCCCTGTGTTCTGGACAAACATTCCTTATTTTTTTCCTTTTATTTAAGGACAATGACTTTATAAATAGGGTGTAAAAACCTTTTTTTGGGGGTTGGATCTTTTATTATTTTTATACTTTTAACTTGGAGATTTGACTTTTGCAACTTGGAAATTAATTCAAGTTTCAAGAATCGATTCTCAAATGATTTTTGTTGTTCCAAGTATAATTTCAGGATTTTCTTTAAACTTGTCAAAGTAAGTTCATGATTTATTATTAAACAAATATGAATTGTGTTCTTCTAAGTATGGGTAACTAAATCCACTACAGGGTTGTGGGAACCATGAGTGATTAACAATTCTCAAATAGGATATTGCATGCATTGATAATTCTTTTGTGTTGAAGTTTTTTTTAACAAGTGCACGTGTTAGAAATCACCTTTTTGTTATTTGCCAAATCAAGGTATTGTTAATAGGAAAATATTATCGACATAGATATAGTAGATTCTATTTAATAGGCTAGTTTTAATTGGTGCAAAATTATACCTAAGCAAAACATCGAATATGATGCTTAATAAGAAGTAAAAGGTATGGGTTACAAACTTAGATACACGTAGCCGGAAAAAAGGTACGTAGTGAAATCTTTTAAATGCCGACCAAGTATTAAGAGACACTACACCATTTTAGGCCTACGAGCACACTTATTCTGGACTACACTTGTAAAGTGTTGCCTAAAGTAGTTTTGGGAACACTTTTAAAGCGTAGCCAAAATTTTTAACTTTTAGCTACAATAATTAATGTGTTTGATTTTTGGCTGAAATGGTACTTCTAAAACAGTCTTCTTGATAGCTGAAGTGTTTGATTTTTTGTTTTTGTGTATAGAAGAAATGAATATTGTTAGGTTGTTGACATGGTGATGAAGTGAAGCTAATTAGTCTCTCCGTCACACTTTTCTCTCAAGTGTCTCACTGAAGAACACGATTTCAAAGAGATTTTGTTGGATTTGGGTGAACAGGTAAGAAATTTCTTTTTGAAATTCTAAATTTTATCTTTAGGGTTTTTATATTCTTGTGTTTTTATGCAATTTTTGGGATGTGACTCGTAAACATTTAGATTTTCCTTTACTTTTCATGTTAATTTCTGCAGATGCTTAAGATTTTCCTTGTTCTTATTCTGATTGTTGAACTGTTGCTTGTCCATGTTTAAGATCTTTCTTGCTATAATGTTTGTTTTAGTCTGTGGTCACTGTTTTTTTTACTGTGCTCGCCTTAATCTTTGTTTGTTCATTTGATAATCACAATGATTTTGTCTTGTCTCTGTTAGGTGGAAATTGTTTTTTGTTTTCGGCTGTATGTCTTGAAGAGTGAAGCAGTCATTTTGATGTTTCTCTAGTGCATTTTCAAGTATAGATAGTAACTTTAGCTAATTCAGTCGTTTTGTCCATAAGTATATATAGTAACTCTATTTGCTGGAAATCTATAAAAACGCGGCTGGGTTGACGGACCTCGCGACGGAACGTTGTGGTCATGGCGGACCGTCGTGGTCATGACGATTCGTGGTCATGACGGTCCGTCGTGGTCCTGATGGGCCGTCGTGGACTCCATCGTCCCATACTTGCAAGTTTCTTCTTCTGCTCTCTTCATTACCCTCGACCCCAGGTATGACGGATTGTTACGAGCACAACGGTCCGTCGAGGGTCTCCGTTCCAAAACACTTGAACTTTTGGAATATGGGTACTGGGGCTACTTCTCTGATCTTCATGACGAACCTGCAGGACAGACCGTCATGGCTATAACGGTCCGTCACGCTTTCCGTAACCCCACACTTGGTCAGACTTCCCCATCTACCTTCAGCAGCTGCACTACGCTGCCACCTACGGACCGTCACAGACATGAAGGACCGTCAGAAGCTTCGTAGGTGGTCTCTTCTGCTAATCATTCGTAATACTCATCGATAAGTACATTAAGTAGCCAATTTGTTTATACTACTATGATTTATTCTTCTGATTATTGGGTGACTCATGGCATTTAACTACAGTAGATAAGATAAATGAACACTTTAAGATTCTTGAAAGATTTCCTTATTCTTGATTAGTTCATTAAATTTTTTCTATCCTATTAATTCACTAACTTTCTTAATTCGTTCTATCCTATTAATTTTACTTAATTTTCCTTAGAACCAAAATAAACATTCAAAAAATTTTTTTGGAGGATTCAAAGTTTGATTTGGCATAACACAAGTGTCATGACTATGTAAGAATTTATTATCATCTAATGACACCTGATTTTTGTAACTTAATCATGAATTTAATGATTCTTATTGAAATATCAAATATTTATATCTTCTTACAGCAATCTGCAGATTTGTTGTTAATGTTTTCTGTAACTTACAATATGGTCATGTCTCTCTTTAGTTGTTGTTATTGTATTTTGATTAAATTAAGCTAAGGTCTTGCTTCTTTTGTTTCACTGGCTTTTTGGCATTTGTATTGAACATTATAGCATGCTATAGGTCTGTACTAGCTTGCAAACTCTGTCTAAACCTCTGCAAACAAAAATTGGCATGGTATAGAATCTGCAATCTGCAGATTTGTTGTTAATGTTTTCTGAAACTGCTGCTTCTATATATAAATATTTCTATCAGTAAAGTCTATTTTCTTTCTTGTTATATAGAATATCCATGGTATAACCATTACTTTTGACATCTAGTACAAGGCATGCTTTCATTACCACAAACAGATAAACAAATAATTATTAGGAGAATCTAATTGTTTGTGTCTCCTCATTAATTCCTTTTTTCTTTAGTGTTCGTGTTAGTTTGCATGCATCATGGTTACTGTATAACACCAAATATTTTATGTTGTTTCTTATGAAGTTTGAACCCTAATGCATTTATTCATTGTTGTTAAACTCATTTGAAATTCTAGACACCTAAGGGAAGATCATCTACTTTGCATATAAAAAGACAAGTAGACATCTACTTTGAACATTAAAAGATGCAATCTAATTTTCTGTAACTGCTGGATTTCTTCCCTCTCTATATTGTTGCAATCTGAACTTCTTACCTCTTCTAAATAACTGCCAATATCTTATTTGTGTAGGGAAATGGAGGTGATCAAATTTGAAGTGGATGATGAAGAGTTTTTGAACTATTGTAAAAGTTTAAATACATATTTTATTTATTGTGTACACATTTAGAATATTGATGTACAAGTATGGGTATGTACACAACACATACAATTTTCTAAAGTACTTTATGGGAAATCTATAAATTTGAATTACTTATTAGCGCTAGAGATTATTTATTGCAATATAATATTGGAGTATTTTAATTAGAAATTGTGACATAGGACTGTAAATTGTGTATGCACTTGAGCAATGACAACACTTGTCATACATTAGAGAGAAAAGGCAACACTTGATAAGTGTGGCAATATGGTAGCAAAGGGCACGCTTCAAAGTGTAGATAATAAGACAACACTTATTAACGTAGCAGCAAAAGCGTGGCTTTTTTACTATTAGGCTATGCTTGAAAGTGTAGCGGATATGGCAACAGTGTTAAGCGTACCTACAAAGTGCCTTTTTGAATTTGAGGCTACAGTTAAAAGTGTTACTCATATGGCAACACTTCTAAGCGTAGGTAAAAAGTGTGGGCTTTTTTCCTTTAGGCTACGCTTGTAAAGCATCGCCTAAACTCTAAGGTTTCGCTGCTTTCGGCCACACCTTGAAAACTGTAGCTTAAAGTCAAAAAGTGTGGCTTTTTACCAAAGGCCACACTTTTTCATAGTTTAGGCCACACTTCTCTAGGGTGGTTGGAGACATAAAATGTTGTAGTGAGATACATAACTTATCACTTGGCATGCAAAACCTTTGGAAAGAATTGTTATCGGCTAGGATTATGGCGTTATGAACCTATGGGAAACACATACACCCTAGTTTTTCTCACTACTTGATAAACACCAGCAATTTACTCTTTATACTTGTTAGATTTCACAATATTTCAATACTTTTGTTTCACAAAAACCTCCCTTTATTTACTAGTTTTCGGAAAGGACTTGACTAAATAGGGATAATCATATATTAAAGTTAAGTCTAAATCATTTTCCTTGTGGGATCGACCCCAACCTAATAATTTAGTTCTCTACTTCATACAACTGCCTATATTTCTTTAGGAAAGTATAATTTGAGCATATCACATAGGTCTAGAGAGGATAGCATGTACACAACATTTTACTCCTAAATCCTAACACATTTTTTGTGGGGCTTGAGAGTTGATTTTCGATAGCCTCTCGACTCAAAAGAAATGTTATGCAGTAAAACCAACACCTGAAAATCACCCAAAAAAAAGAAATAAAGGAAAATAGGTTTTTTTCTACATTCCAAAATCCCAAAAAACCAACATCTATCCCCAAAAAAAGTACAAAGAGGAAGAGAGGGAGGGCTTCTATTTCAAAAAATTAACAACACCAAAAATGGGAAAGATTTGATTTTCTAAACAGAACAAGAAAGCAAATTTTAAGCTTACTCAAGAACAAAAATTATTACTGATAATGTAAATATCAAGTAAAAAATAGAAAACTATCAAATTCCCTTTTGAGCGCATGTTATCCTTGTGTTGTTGAACACAAATTTGTATTATTTTAAATTGAAGTCTTCAAATTTATCACCCTAGAGTGAAAGAGGGAACTGAAGAATGGGGAGAGGTTTTCTTCTTAAATTTAATTTTACAGAATTTTAATATGGACCTGGTTGAGTGGGGTGTGTAGGTGAGTGGGGGCAATTAATTATGGAGATTCCTTAGTTGTATTGTCTGGTTCATATCAATTTACGTGACACAATTTAATTCGACATTACAAAAATTAGAAATAAAAATAAAGTTAAAATGCGACATGTAATAGAAATCCTAGATATTAATGTAATTATAAATTATTTTATTAAAATTTTAAGTCAAAATATGTATTTCTTATTTTATATTAGTTATTTATTTATAATCGTAAATAAAAATTATAAATTTCAATAATTTACACTTTAATAATTTTTTTCTAAAGGTTTACTAACTTGATTAATTTATAAAATAAAAAATTAATAACTCTAAGGATAAATGAGATCAAAATCATTGGAAGAATTATCTATAATAAAGAGAAAAATTAATATAGGACTATATAAAAGACTTTCTTTTTTAGATAACCTAAAAAGAGTAAATATCAGATGAGTTAAGGGGAAAAGAGTGTATAAATTAATGTTTTTATTTATTTAGAGAAATTTGCTGGTTCAATTTGTAACTAAAAAAATTACATTGATATGTCTAATCCAGTCCACTTAATTATTTTTTTCATGTGACATTTAATACCTCATAATTGTTAAATTTGATTGTATAGGTAAGTTACAAATTTCATTTAAATTTTCTTGAAAATATAAATTATATGATACAGATAAGAGTTTTCTAGTGTTTATATATAAATTTTATATTCCTCAACATAAAAGACATTGTACATTGTAAGGCGTTTAATTTTCACTTTTGTAATTACCATTTTTTTAGTTGACCATGAAAAAGTTGGAAGTTTTGTAGTTGTATGAATTCTTTATATATATTTTTTATCAGTAGTGTTATTGTGTACTAAAATATTTTTAAAAAACTGATAAAATAATTAAACTTAGCGAAAATTGTGTTGAGTTTGGTCTTGACTCATTATCTGCCCCGTTTTGGCTCAATTCATATTGATTCAATCAAATTAACTTTGAATAGGATTTTGATATGTTTGTTTTCTTTTCACAATATATTTGACTAAAATTGATCAAATTCGCTCAATTTTAAAATAGAAGAAAATTCAATAAAACAAATACACTTATACACAAAAAACTAATAAAAAAACTACCAAATAGTTATCCTCTTCAGATGAGTTGCGATTTATCTGAACAAATAAAAATTAGCATAGAAAATCCACATTCTTATGTGTGGGTGCATGTGTATGTATATATATATCTAAAAAAAATATAATTAGTAGTGCACTCTTAATGAGTGTAGAGTTATACTTGTGCTAGAGGAATCACCCATAAAACTAGGGTTTGAATATAGGTAAAACCCTTATTTCTTTTAAAGCTTATATTAATATTTAAGGGGGAGGGGGGTAAATTAAAATTCACTTAATCAACTAGTAGTAGATGATAGTCGACTCACCTTCAAATTAGTAGCAAGATAAACATTAATAGAAACTTGCAGTAAATAATTGACACATAATATTTTATCCTTGTTCGGATCACCAATGTGATACCTAGTCCAGTACCCTAGGTTTCAAGGGTTTCCCTTAAGTGATCCGCAGAGATCCTTGTGTTACAACAATTCGGAACTTTCTCATGTCTGATATGTAAATAAGATTTCTACCTTGACATTGCCTGTACTTGTATACGACACTAAGATTCTTTTTTTCTATTTTCATTTAATCGTATCACCCACGTAATTACAAAGGTTTATGAAATACAAAAGAAAACTGTTTTCTAAGCTCAAGTGATAATGCGTACTTCACACTACAAATATGGGTGGGTTTATGTAGATAATGATATATGCTTTTGTAAGTAAAAACCCAAGGATTTATCTTAATCAAGTATCAATTTCTGGAGTACTTGATTGAAGTGATTTAGTTGATCTCTATCCATGAAATAAATCACTTCTTCATCTTTCCTTTTGTTCGTTTGATCTTTTCCTTGTATGATCGACAAACTTCTTATTTTGTGGCTTTATTCATGCCTCCCGTTCTTGGTGATTCAGTGGTGATCTCTTCCATATTTGAGTATTCTGCTTCATTAAGACTTTCGTTTATGTTCTTTTCTTCTTTTGTCCCTTAGATTTGAGGCTTGCCTTTTCAATGCTTCGCTGCAGCTTCAAGCAAATATTCTTTTCATTCTTGAAATTGTTTCCGCTGATGATTTCCTTTTAGAATTGTGACATTGAGATCAACTCGTTAAGTATCTATTTTCAAAATAAGCTAAATCTATAGTGTTAACAATCCCCCTTTTTGATAATGATAAGATTGACCACAATTTTAATAGTAATCTTGATAGTCAATTTTACTGAGAAAGTTAATTGTACTTCCCTGAGATCTCATGCCGTAGTTCATCAATCCATTCAACTCTCCCCTGTCTCACGGAGGAGTAAGAAATATAGATTTGTTTTCTCCACCTTTGTAATAATACTAATGAATAGCGAAAAGGAAACTAGATTAAAACAAAGACAGCAGATACCAGAGTAGTATAAGAGTCAGAGAGAGAAAAAAATAGTGGTCCAAGAGATACAGAGGTGCATGGCCCTATTGAAAGTTAGTGAGAAAATTTAAGGTTCAGACGGTAGAGTTAATGACCACCCCAAAAGTTCTTGAGGGAGTTAATCACTTTCTCACAGAAGGTTTTGTAAGAACGTTCAACATTCCGCGAAAGACTGAATTATGAAGTCTGAACTGTAACAGCAAGCTCATTGTTTGAGGAGTTTGACTCCACTTTTGGGAGAGTCAACTTTTTGGATCAAGAGATTTACTGTTGAGATGCCTTCCTACTTAGTCGTTATCGTGGTAATGCGTAACTTACCAATATTAGTGCTATAGTCTTTATGTAAAAAAAATATGTTTCACAACATCATGAAAGGTCTTCAACTTCCCTTCTATAGTTAAAAGTCTAGTTTTGACCTCCTCATTATCCTACAATTAAAGAGTGGCGGAATCTACTGAGATTTTGAAGCGTTTGAGAGAATCCGCCTGAGCTTTGAGTGAGTCCTTTTTGACCCGCTTTTCACCATTCTTCACATACTCCATACTAGGAAAAGTGTGATAATCATATGTTGCATTTATAAGAGAGTGGGTAAACATAGAAAGATCCACAAGATGGTCCACAATAATCATAGTTATGATAAAGCAATTGGGAAAACTTGCCAAGACATTCAAGTCTTGTACACTTTCCCACATAGACTCCTTGAATGTTAAAGTCGGGTTAAACAACAACTCAATTTGCAACTTCAAGAGAACTTCAAACTCATCAGGCCATGATCCGTTTATGTACCGACTTACCATAGAGAACTTAGTACCAAATACATATTCAAATAGATTTTCATTGATGATAAAGCGTTTACCCATCACCAACCATTCTAACTCACCATTGTTAGGTAACATTCTGAAATTCGCATAGAGCAGGCAAAGAACTTCAACAAAAAGCTCAAAACCACTCAATATAAAAAAGGGAGACAGTTTCTAAGCTTTGATGTAGGATCTTAGGAGGAAGTGAGACTCCTTTAGTTGCCTGAGATTAACAAAACGGCCGGGAACAATAGGGAATGTTTTGAAGGGATAATACATGTGCTTATGTTTGATACCCAGAAACCGTTGCATGTCCGCGTGGGAGAGGATTCAATCATATGGAGATGAGGCTTCTTGATGCTATCTTCTTAGTAGTAGAATCTCCATTTTTGAGGACTCAGGCGGAGAAACCATGGATCCTACGAAGGAATTATAAAAGAGACATGGAGTTTACTTCGACGGAACTAGAAGCGACGGAGGATTTCTTTGAGGTCATGGAGGGAGTTTTTGTCATGGTGAAAAGAATAGTAGAAGAGAGTGAAGGAAAGGATATATAAAAAGAAAAAAGAGAAAAGAAAGGGGATCAGATAAGAAAGGGAAGGGAATTTGAATGGAAGAAGCGGAAGCAGGTCATAATTACTGAACAAAAAAATAGAAAACACATTAAATGCATAAGGAAATAAAATAAATAAACAGTAAAGTAAAACGGATTAGTAAACACATTTATTGCCAAGGCGATTTCTGAGACAGCAAATTATTTCCTCAAGAAGAGATTTAGTAAAAATATTATCTAATTGATTTTTAGAGTCTACAAATTCAAGCGAAAATAATCATTTCAAACATGATCACGAATAAAATGATGCTTTATGTCGATATGCTTTGCCCTAGAATAATGCACAATATATTTAGAAAGACTTAACTACTATCACAAAATCAGAATAGTTTCATAAGAAAGATCATTATTAAGTAATTGATGCATCTTCCATAAAATTTGAGTACTACAACTTCCAACCGCTAAGTATCCAGATTATGTGGTGGATAAGGCAACCGAAGCTTGTTTCTTTCTATGCCGTGAGACCAGTTAGTGTCCCAAGATTTTGCATGTTCCGCTAGTGCTTTTTCGTTCATGTTTTCCACCTGCAAAGTCAATATCTGAATATCCAATTAAATCAAAAAGAGCAGAATGAGGATACCATAGTCCTAGCTCCGTGGTTTCAATAAGGTTTCAAATGATTTGTTTTACTGCCGTGAGATGTGATTCCTTAGGAGAATCTTGAAATCGTGCACACTTTCATACATTATACATTAAATTGGGCCGACTTCTTGTAAGAAATAGTAATGAGACAACACTACTAAAAAATAGTGATTAGAAACCTAAAAATTACCGACCTCAAATGTAGTCGGTAATTTCCGACATCTGGAGGTCAATATTGTTAAAAAGAATAAAAATAGTTGGTTATTATGCAAAATAAAGAAGGAAAAAAATTCTTACCTCGGAGGATCGGTATTTCCGTGAAAAAAATGAATTAAAACAAAACTAACCTCTTGATATCGGTAATAAATAAAATAAATGAATAAATATATTATATTGATTCTCAACTGAATAAAAAAATTGAGAAATATTTTTATTTAATATTATTTAAATCATCTTTTGAAGGACGATTTTTTGTAAAATTAAAAAACATAAAATATTATAATACTGACAACTAGACGTAATTAAAATTAATGGTATATAATTATATAAATATTTATATATTTAGTTCCATAAAATTATAAATTTACATTGTTAATGAACTTTAAATAAATAGGATGACGGTTTTATGTAAATTAAAAAAATTAATTAATATAAAATACTGACATCATGAGATTTGTATTTATCTTTCATCCAAATACTGACCTAATGAGGTTGGTATGTTTATTTCATCAATATCCAAATACCAACATCATGAGGTCATTATTTTTATTTCATCAAAATACTGACATCATGAAGTCGGTATTTTTATTTCATCAAAATACCGACCTCATTAAGTTGGTATTTTTTCTTCATCCAAATATCGACCTCATGAGGTCGATATTTTTACTTCATCTATATACCGACTTCATTAGATCAATATTTATTTTTCATCCACATATTGACCTAATGATATCGGTATGTTTATTTCATCCATATCCTAATACCTACATCATAATATCCTTATTTTTATTTCATCCAAATGCTGACATCATGAGGTCGGTGTTTTTTTAATTCAAATATTGACCTCATGAGGTAGGTATTTTTACTTCATCTAGATTCTAACTTCATGAGATCAGTATTTATCTTTAATCAAAATGCCGATCTCATGGGGTTGGCAATTTTACTTCAATGAAATTCAAATACCGACATTAAGTGGTATTTATTTTTATTCCATCCATATACTGACATCATGATGTCGGTATTTTTGTTTTATCCATGAGGTCGATATTTGTTCTTTATTAAAATATGGACCTCATGAGGTCGATGATGTTATTTAATTAAATACCGACCTCATGAGGACAGTTTTGCGTATATAAAAGAATTATAATATCGACTTTCAAAAATTCGTAAAATTAAATATTATACAATTTAATTAGTTTTAATTTAAATATTTGTATCATGGCTTTATGAAAAATAATATTTTCAATTAACTTAAAATAAATCGTACTCTAGATGACGGTTGGACCCTAAACTTGGCTTCAAATTTTAACTGTGACCTCAAACTTCATAGTGCACAAAGAGGCACTTTAACTATACCATCTTTCAATAAATAAACACGTGATTCCTACCTTGCAAAATGCATGAAATGCACACATTCTGCGCGAGTGAGGAGTAATTTTCGAGGCCCACAAAGTAAAAAAAATTGTGAAATGACAATTCTACAGGTAATGAGTCTCTTTTATATTAATTTAAATTATTTTTAATTTTTTTTAGTTTCAAAATGACATGTAAGATATTTTTTTGTAAAAGAAAAAGACATGTAAAATGTTTAGTTAGTTGGCAGTCAGTGATTGGCTCACTAATAAACATGGGAGTGTTTTCATTTCACGCACTTTGGCTCCAAAAATGGTGTGTTTATTTATTGAAATATAGGAAATATAAAGTGACTATTTAAGCACTATGAAAGTTTGAGGTCAAAGTTAAAATTTGAAGCCAAGTTTAGGGTCCAATATATGTATTATGTCGTTTTATATAAGTTAAAAAATAAACTATTATAAAATACAGACCTCAAGATGTCAATATTATTTATATAATATGATTCCTTTTATTTTTCTTAAAATTTTATGTGAGACCGACCTCATGAGATCGATATTTTTCTTATTATATCTAATTCATTATAATAAAAGCGACATCCGTAGGTTGGTTTGTTTAACATATTTCTATTTATTATAAATTTTATTATTTAGCATAATACTAAAATTTCCTTTGAAACTTACTATTAATTGTTCAAAAAGTGTAATAATTTTGTGTACTTTTATCAATAAAGAGTTAAACTTTGTGGAAAAATAAAAAAATACCCGTAAACCATATTTAGAGTATGAAACTAAATTGATATGAATTAGGATATAATTATACTTATATTTATAGAGTAATGTACTAAACTATAAGTACATCACCTAATCATTAACATAATTTCTCATGTTATGATGTAGAAGTGAAGAGCTAACCTATAATCTATTTCAATATGAAATGCGAGGTAATATTATTATATAATTTCGATCTTGAATGTATGTCAACTAAAGTGATCACTATCTAATCATAATGACATGTAAAAAATACTTAATCTGAGTATGAAATACGCTAATTAACTATATAGGAAATACATTATCAATTATATAAATATCGATAATAAATTTAAGGAGATTTATTTATTTGGTTTGATATTGATAAAATTTCATCGATCGATAAAATTAAATTTATATAATTAAGAAGTGTGTGTGTGTGTGAATATATATATATATATATATATATATATATATATATATATATTTATACCTGTCGATGTCAATATTATTTATTTAATATGATTACATTTATTTATCTTAAAATTTAATGTGATACGGACCTCATGAGGTCGGTTTTATTTATTATATCTAATTAATTATCATAAAAGCCACATCAGGAGGTCGGTTTTTTTAACATATTTCTATTAATATTCATTTTTACTATTTAGCATACTACTAAAATTTAATTTAAAACTTACAAGTAATCGTTCAAAAAGTATAACAATTTTGTAAACTTATACAAATTACATGTTAGACTTCACGGAATACATTAAAACAATATAATATAATCCATATTTAGAGTATGAAACTGCGTTGACATGAATAATGATATAATTATACTTATATTTATAGAGTAATGTACAAATTTATTAGTCCGTCATCTAATCTTGAAATTAATATCTCATCTTATGATCTATAGGTGAGGAGCTAACATATAATCTATTCGAGTATAAAATGCTAGTTAATATTATTATATACATTCGATCTTGAACGTATGTCAAGTGTAGTATTCACTTCCTAATTATGGTTGACTTTTTTTTTAAAGATAGTGTTACCTAGGCAGAAAAGGGGTAGAAAATTACTTATAAAATAAGTGTAGGGGTGTAATAGGACCTGAGTATAGAAAAACTGTGTCTATTAGATTTCCAACATAGGTTGAGGGGGTACTTGTGCACTATCCCATATATATATATATATATATATATATATATATATATATATATATATATATATATATATATATATATATAATAATTACAGATCCAAAAAGGTTAGTATATTTAAATTATTATTTTATTGAAATAATATGGACTTCACAATGTCGAATTTTATTGAATATTATTAAATATACATAATTATTTTTAAAAATACCGATATTATGTGGTCCGTAAATTAATTATTCTAAAAATTACTTATATACCTTTGTCTGTAAATTAAACACTTCTCTTTTTAAAAAAGAAGGATAATATCAAAACCCTAAGCCAAATATCTCTCTCTCACTCATGCCATCCAACTTTCGCGGACTCTCAGCCGCCCATCCAACCTGCTCGGACTGCCGCTGCTCATCGCAACTTGCCCATACCGGCTCTACCCCATGCAATCTTCAGGCCGCGCGCAACAGTGGGTCGCGCGCAGTAGTGGGTCACACCTATGCATTGGAGGTCGTGTCATCTCCATCGCCACCGGTGGCGTGTCCACCACAATCTTGCGCAGTGGGTCGTGCAACTGCAGCGGTGGGTCGGTGCCGCTCCATCTCATTAACTCAAGGTGAATTTATAGAACCTTCTGAACAAATCTTTTTTGTTTCCATTTAGTTGAAGTGTCTCAAAATAGAGTTCTAATATACATAGTTTAATTTATTCTTTATATTTTACCAGAATTTGTTCGCGTTCTTTTATGCACATATCCATTAAAAGATATTTATTGAAGTGCTTGAAGTTTTATTAAAATACCTGGTTGAAAGCATATTTCCCAAATTTGTCTATTGAAAAAATATATTTGTTAAATATAGTGTTGGAATTAAGTTCAAACGAAATTAATTAGACTAAGAAAGTTATTAAGTTCTTTAAATATGTTAATATGATTTAGTTGGTGACTATAATATTTAAATTAAGTAAAAATTAAATTAATTAGACTTGGATAGATTTTAAGTTCTTCAAATAGGTAAATCTGATTTAGTTGGTTCTATCATAAAGAAAACAATCATACATTGTCGTATTTGGGATAAATTAGTAGGTTGGAGGGAATCCATACTTGAGTTGAGCTCTTGATATTAGTGAATCAATTTGAACTATTTTAAAATAAAAATACAAAGGACTTAAGAGTATGACTTCATGCCCTACTTGATCTTCTTCTACATAACATGTGCGTGTAAGTAGGTTAAAACCCTATTTTTCTAGTGTTAACTTTTTTCCCTCTTCTCTTGCTAGGATACTCAAGAAGCTGCACATATAAAAACTTGATACAAGATTTTACTCTTTCTTTCATTAAAGTAGGAGATAAGGTTTGGTGATTCGAAATATCTAAAGTTCAAGTACAATTATTTTCTATAATGTGTTCAATATAGTGTTGGAATTAACTTAAAACTAAACTAATTAGACTTAGAAAGTTGTTAAGTTCTTTAAATAAGTTAATATGATTTATTTGGTGAATATAGTGTTTGAATTGATTAAAACTAAACTAATTAAACTTAGAAAGTTGTGAAGTTCATTATATAAGTTAATGGGATTTAATTGGTGAATATATAATTGGAATTAAATTAAAACTAAATTAATTAGATTTAGAAGGTTGTTATGTTCTTTAAATATGTTAATGTGATTTAGTTTGTGAATATAGTTTTGGAATTAAACTAAAATTAAACTAATTAGACTTAGAAACATGTAAAGTTCTTCGAATCGGTTAATGTGGTTTAGTTGGTGAATATATTATTCGAATTAAGTTAAAACAAAACTAACTATACATAGAAAGTTGTAAAGTTCTTCAAATGAGTAAATGTGATTTAGTTGGTGAATACTGTTCTTTAATTAAGTTAAAACAAAACTAGTTATACTTAGAAAGATTTTAAATTCTTCAAATAACAAATGCGATTTATTTGGTGAATGTAGTGTTTGAATTAAGTTAAAACTAAACTAATAGGACTTAGAAAGTTGTGAAGTCCTTTATATAAGTTAATGTCATTTAGTTTGTGAATATAGTGATGGAATAATGATAAAACTAAACTAAATAGACTTAGAAAATTGTTAAGTTCTTTAAATAATTTATCATGATTTAGTTGGTGAATATAGTGTTGGAATTAAGTTCAAACGAAATTAATTAGACTAAGAAAGTTATTAAGTTCTTTAAATATGTTAATATGATTTAGTTGGTGAATATAATATTTAAATTAAGTAAAAATTAAATTAATTAGACTTGGAAAGATTTTAAGTTCTTCAAATAGGTTAATCTGATTTAGTTAGTGAATAAAGTGTAAGAATTAAGTTTAAACTAAACTAATTAGACTTGGAATGATGTTAAGTTCTTCAAATAAGTAAATGTGATTTAGTTTGTGAATATTGTGTTTGAATTAAGTTAAAACTAAACTAATTACATTTCGAAAGATGTTATGTTTTTCAAATAGTAAATACGATTTATTTGGTGAATTTAGTGTTTGAATTAAGTTAAAACTAAACTAATTAACCTAGTTACTAGAAAGGAAAGAATGGTATACTTTTTTAATTTTGTAAAATATTTATTTTTCTTTTTTTAAAAGTAGATGTTGGAGATTAAATTATACTAATGTTATTTGCAGGAAAAAGAGTTGGGTAGGTCGGTAGTTGTAGAAGAGATGTTGAAAGTTACTCATGTCAAGAAGAGTACGAACACCGACGAAGAAGAAATATGAATTGAGCCACGTTCTCAAAAGACATAAGTAAGTACTCTATTCAAGCTAATCTTTTTTATCTTTCTTGTATATATTACACTAGGTAAATTACCCGTGCTTTGCACGGGATTGAACATTTTATTAAACATGCATATGATTATTCGATAATATAACCAACAATAAATAATTAAATTTCATGGGAAATGAGGAATGAAAAAGTTCATTAGCAGTTTAATTAATGTATTTAAATTCGATTCCACAATAGCAAAAAAAATTACAATAGTGGCAGAAAAAAAAGTTTTGTTTACTAAAATACCAAATGTAATAAATTCAACTTTTTCAACTACGTTATGAGTTGTGGAATTAACGGTGCAATAGAAGTAACATGACATTGCAATCGAAATCAATTTTCTTTGTTGTAGAAAGGGACAAAAGAGAAGATCAATTTTCAATCATCTTCTATGTAACTTTTCACAAAAAAAGAAAAATGTCACCGCAATAGCAAAAAGAGTTTTCATACTTACATGAATCACTACGACTTATAGTAAAGATTAAACTCCATGAAATAGTAGGATGAAACCTTTTAGGAATAAAACAAACATCATAACAAGCTTAATCAATGTAATTGAATTCAACTATCCAATGGAAAAAACCTTCAAATAATAGTGGCAAAAGTTCCTCTATTTATAGATAATAGAGAGTAGTGTGAATAAATATTTATTGTGTCTTATCGGAAAGGTCACAACTTTTTGGAAAATTTGCAACCATTTGGAAAGGTCACAACCTCTCATAAAAGTCACAATTTTCATAAAAGTCCCAACTTTTCATAAAAGTCGCAACTTTTCATAAAAGTTACAACTTTTGATATAAAAGCTGCAACTCTTCATAAAAGTTGCAACTTTTCATAAAAATCACAACTCTTCATAGAAGGCATAACAATTCATAAAAGTCACAACTTTTCATAATAGTCACAACATTTCATAAAAATCACATATCTTTATATTTCATAACTCTTCATAAAAGTTAGAATTTTTCTTGAAAGGGGAAGTCTAGTTTTAAAAACAAAATAAATTTAAAAGGGAATTCTTGTTTGTGGTAGTACCACGTAGGGGGCCTAATATTTTCTTTTATATATATATATGATTCTTATTTGGAGAGTTCTTTGTTTAAATTACAGGATAGGTTTATACAAATATCTCAGGAATATCGTAGTGCTCTACCTCTTGAGAGCCGGGACAGATCATTTACACAAGAAAAAAGTGAGAATCTTTGGAAACAAATTGCAGGTGAACCGATTAGAGCTGCGGCTATCTAGAGAGGACATATGAAAAGAAGCAAGCTCGGTATTGTGGATAAGATAGACTTTCTTATAGCTTCAATGGCGGGGATAAAGAGATAATATCTGCAATAGAGGGTAAGATAGACTTTCTTATCCAAGCTTGGTGTTGTAGCCGATAGATAGAAGAAGAGAGACGTGGAGATTGCGACACCTAAGGAAGCAGAGAAAAAGAGTTATGCAGCTCTTCAAGAGCAACTAACTTTTCTTTTTGAATTAGCAAAGATTCTTCCTCCATGTCCTGCAAGCAGTGATGATGGAGCTGATCATGAGGGTGATGATAATGATAAGGGTGATAAGGAGGGTGATGGTGATAAGGAATAGTTATATTGGTTTGACATTTTAGACTTGTATATTTTTGGAATTGTTTCATCGTATTTTAGTTTATTTTGAAGTTGAATGAAGTTTATTTTTGAAATAGTTTAATGCATATTTTGAAAATATTGTCTTGTTTTTGTTGGATGAGTTTATTTTAAAATATATCATTTGGAATTCTTTGAGTTGGATGAAAATTATTTTGAAATAGCTTATTTGAAATTGTTTAGGTTGTTTTCATATAAATATGCAAGTGGGATACAAAAATTGCAGCTCAATGCTGCCAATTTTGTAGCAGAATTACCGACCTCTAGAGGTCGCAATGTCAAAAATAAGAAAAAAAATGACCTCTAGAGGTCAGAATCTAAAAAAACTAAATAAAAATACAAACCTCCAGAGGTTGGAATCTCAACAATAAAAGAAATAAAAATACCGACCTCAAGAGGTCGGAATCTAAAAAATAAGAAACAAAAATACCTACCTTCGAAGGTCGAAATCTAAAAAATAAGAAAATAAAATATAGACCTCCGAATGTCGGAATATTAAAAATAAGAAATAAAAATATCGACCTCTAGAGGTTGGAATGTAAAAAATGGGAAATAGAAATACTTACCTCTGGAGGTCGGAATCTAAAAATAAGAAATAGAAATACCGGCTTCCAGAGGTTGGATATTTTTAAAAAAAGAAATGAAAATATCGACCTTCGGAGGCAGGAATCTGAAAAAAAAGAAATATCGACTTTCATAGATCACAATCTCAAAAAATGAGAAATAAAAATGCTGACCTCCAGATGTCGGTAGAAAAAATTTGAGAATCAAATATACTGACCTGCGAAAGAGGGAAATAATAAAAATAAAAAATGAACAAATATATTAAAGCGACCTCCGGAAGTCAGAAAATAAATTAATAAATTTTACCGACATAAATTGAAACTGACCTCGAGAGGAGAGTACCAAATGTCGGAATTGAATAGTAACCATGTTTTTTCCGGCCTCTGGAGGTCGGTATTTTTAGGTTGGTATTTAATATTTTTTAGTAGTGCAACTATCTCTCTATACATCTTTTCGTCCATGTCTTTTGCAGAAGCATCAATTTTAAGACACGTGGAGGACTCATATGGGTACCAAAGGCTTTGCCCTTTTCGAGTCCAAACTTCTTAATCATTTCCCTAGTGTCTTTTCTTGACTAATGAATGTTCTACTAGTTGATTGATTAATTTGATGTTTGAGAAAGAAAGTGAGTTCCCCCATAAGACTCATTTCGAATTCTCCTTTTATTAGAGTTGCAAAATTCTTGCACAAAGAAGGATTAGAACTTCCAAAATAATATCATCAACATAGATGTGAACTATAAGAATGTATAATTAGATCATTGAATGAAGAGAGTTGTGTTAATTTTCCCTAAATTATTTTGCAGCAAGAACGAATTCAATCATTCATACTAAGCTTTTAGAGCTTGTTTATGTATATGCAAAGAGCATTGGAAAGTTTATAGACAAAATCGGGACAAGAAGGATTTTCAAAACCGTGGGGTTGAAAACTTCCTCTTTTATAAAATCATTTAAAAAGCACTTTTCACATCCATTTGAAATAGTATAAAATGCTCTAAAGGGGCATATGAAAGTAAAATTTGAATAGATTATAACCTTAACACAGTTGCAAAGGTTTCATCATAGCCAATACCTTCTTGTTGTGAGTAGCCTTGAGCGACTAACCATGCTTTGTTTCGATTAAATTTTCTATTTTTATCTAGTTTGTTTCGAAATACCCACTTGATTCCAATAACAGAGCAATTTTTCTGTCTTTCTAGAGTCCATACTTGATTTATTTAAATTTTTTTGAGTTTTTTATTCACGATTCCTCTTCTATTGCTTCATTTATTAAATTAGGTTCCATTTGAGATATCAATGCAACGGAAGCTTATTTTCTGAGAGAAGATCACTTCTGAACTTTTTCATTAGGTTTATCGAATGAAACTTTCAGGATAATTAGTCTTTTGTCCACATTCTCTTGGAATATTTGATATGTCAGCTAGCATAGTCGACTTCGCTTATGCAGTAGTTGACTTCAATATGAATTTTGGAACTGATATCTGTAGTATTTTCCACTGTTTTTATGGGGGGTGATTTCGTCATCACCTCCGTTAATTTCCTACACTCTTTGTTAGTCTCATCAAATAAAACATACACATATTCTTAAACACTTAAAGTTCTTTTATTAAAAACTTGAAAGACTCTATTGATAGGATCATAGCGTAAGAAAATACCTTTGTCACTCCTTGGATAACCCTTACGAAGATTGTTCTTACAATTGTTGTGGATGAAGCACTTGCATCCGAAGGGAAGAAAGTAGCTTATGTTTGGTTTCTTACCTCATCACAGTTCATAGGCAGTCTTCTTCAGTATCAGTCTAATTAAGCACCTATTAAGAATGTGGCTTGTAGTGCTCACTGCTTCGGCCCAAAAAAATGATCTAGTAAACTTCGATGCAGAAGCATTCTTCTTGCTGTATTTTGTCAGGATCAAATTTCTTGTTCAACTATTCCATTTATTGAGGATATGTAGGTGAAGAGAAATATTGAGTGAATACATTTTGAGCACACAATTATTCAAATGCCTTATTTTTAAATTCACCACCATGATCACTATGTATGGATTTGATGAAATATCCTACTTCTTTATGAACTTTTCTACAAAAAACATCGAAATTTGCAAAGAATTCTTTTTTATGAGTTAAGAATATTATCCATGTGAACCTTGAGAAGTCATCAACGATCACAAAGGCATATGTCTTAACTCCAAAAGTGGCAGTTCAAGTCGGACCAAAAAGTTCCATATGAAGAAATTGTAGGGGTTTAGATGTACTTACAATGTATTTACCTTTGAAAGATGAACGAGTTTTGCTTACCCATTTGACATGCATCACAGATGTGATCTTTTTCAAACTTTAGTTTCGGTAGTCGAATAAGTAGCTTATGTCTGACAATTTTTCAAGAGCATGCATTATTTTAGTTATGAATATTGAATACTCAATCTTCGATAAGTATTGTATTTTACCAGGATGTTTAATGATGCAGCTATCTGTATTGAATGTCAATTGAAATCTAGTATCACACAGTTGACTTATGCCAAGTAGATTATCTTTGAGTCCTTCGACTAAGTAAACTTCGACAAGATTGCATGATGACCTAATAGTGATGGTTTTGAGTCAAGAAACTTCTCCTTTAGCATTACCTCGAAATCTAACACATCCTTCATCTACTCTTTTTATTGTGTTAAAGTTTCCTTATTTCCGCACATATATCTGGAGAATCCACTATGATATACTACATTTCCTTTTTGTAGGTTTTCTTGAATTACTCTTGGAAGACAGAAATATTAGTCTCTTTTAGGAACCAAAGTATTTTTGGGCCCTTGATGAATAACAAATTTTGGTCTCCAAATCTATTTTCCAAAAGAATATTTTCTGTATCTGAAGGATTTATGACCAATGTCCCATTCGTAAAACACACAATATTTAGAATTATGACTTGGAGAGTTTCTTCAATAGAGCGTAGATTTGTTTGATTGAATAGAACTATGTCTTCATGATTTTCTGACAATATTTAACTGCATTTTGGCTTCGCCCAATTCTTCTAATAGTAGATCAACTTCAATCTGACTTGCTTCAAGAAGAATCATCTAAACTTTCTTTTCTTGAGCAACTTTGTTGTATTCGTCAATAAATTTCTATAACTCATCAGTGACCATATCCAAAGAGTTTTGTAAGTCATTACAGTTCGGATAATTATAAGATGTTACCTCTGTTCTTTCCCCTAGAGACAAGAAACACGAGTTTGCCATTTCATCGTTGTCATCATCGATGTTTCTACTTGTTCCCATGCTCCGAGACTCTTTATATATTAATTTCATCAATTGCTTCTTCTTTTTCGTTTTGGACAATATTGCTTGATATGTTTTGGTTATTTGTATTAGTACCATCGACCATTATTTCTTCTTAAATCCTTTGATTGTTACTCTTTTAGAGGTCGGTGTCTCCTATCTCTTAGCATCTGTCTTAGTCTGTGATTAATGAGGGTCATTCCGTCATCGGCTTACTTCTCAGTTTTCTATGTCTCACCAATAAAATCCACTGTTTTCTTTTTGTCGTCCTTGTTGTTAATGTCAATGTGATTTTTTCATAAGCCATTAAGTTACCTCGAAGTTCATCATATGTCATGTTCTATAGATCTCCGTCTTTAAGAATGACAACTTCTTTTTCCCAACCATTGTGAAGACTGTTGACAAGTTCACTTACTTGTAAAGAGTTTGAATACACCATTCAAAGAAATTTTAGTTCAATGACAATTTAGCTGAATCATGAGAACATAGATTAAACATTTGCATCGTCAACAATTTGGAATAGTTCGTATTCATTTACAAGGGAGCTGATTTGGGCTTCCTTGAATTTCATTGTTCCTTCATAGGTTACTTAATGATTATCCCACATTTCTTTCAGAATTACATTAGCTGATATTTTTTAATATTCCGCTCCTCTTACTACACAATACAACAAACTCATAGCTCTAGCATTAGTTTGAATTACATCTTGTTGTTCCTTAGTAATATTGACCAATTTAGGATCAAAAGGATTTTTTGTTCCATCCTTTTCAGTTCATCGGAGGATTGGCTTTGTGACTTTCTTGATTACTACTCAAGATTGATGCTCATTTGCGGAGACAAAGATTCTGAATCTATCTTTGCTGTGAGAGTAATGTTGCCAATTGAAGTAAGGTGATTTATGTGAAGAGTGTTCGTCGTAAAGTAAAGCACCGGAGATTTTGTAATGTGCAATTTGATATTTACTCTCGTAAGGTTAAACACTAAATCTGTTTGACCTGCTCTTATACCAATTGATTTTCAAGAGGGAGGGGATTAATTTAAAAATCAATTAGTTAACTACTAGCAGGCGATAATTGACTCACCGGCAAGTTAGTAGGAAAATAAACCATAATAGAAAGTTGCAGCAAATAATTGACACAAAAGGTTTTATCCTGGTTCGGATCCCCAATGCAGTTCCTAGTCCATTCCCTTTGGGTTTTAAGGGTTTTGCTTAAGAGCCTTGAAGATATCTTCGTGTTACAACAATTTGAAACTCTATCATGTGTGATATGCAATTAAGATTTTTACCTTGACACTGACTCAACTTGTATACCTACACTGAAATTCATTCTTTTCTCTTTTCTTTTCATTTGTATCACTCACGTGTTTACAAAGCTTTATGAAAGACAAAAGAAAATTGTTTGCTAAGCTCAAGTGAAAATGCGTACTTCACACTACAAATCTGGGTCGGTTTATATAGATGATGATTTTCGCTCTTGTAAGGAAACCCCAAGGGATTTATCTCAATCAAGGATTAATTTAAGGATTCCTTGATTGAGGCAATTTAGTTGATCAATATCCATTATGTAAATCGCTTCTTCCTCTTTCCTTATGCTGGTTTGATGTTTTCCTAGAATGATCGACAAACTTGTTATCTTGTGGCTTGATTTATGACTCTTTCCTTTCTTGATGATTCAGTTGTGATCTCTGCCAAGTGTGCGAGTATTCTTCTTCAATTAGATTTTCCTTCATGTTCTTATCAACCATAGATTTCTTTTCTTCTTTGGTCCCTTAAATTTGAGGCTTGCCTTTCCAACGTTTCGCTAGAGCTTGGAGCAAATATTCTTTTCCTTCTTGAAGTCGTTTGCGCTAATGATTTAGTTTTTGAAACAATCACCTACGAAAACTGAGATAAATGCGTTAAGTGTCTATTTTCAATATCATCTAAATCTAAGGAGTTAAAATATTGATGTACCAGAAGTCTTTAATTATTAGGTTTTGTTTTGCTTGTTATAAACACCAATCTTTATGTACTATTACAACATAAGATTTTAGACAACCACCATTAACAATGAAGAAAGAAAAAGTTGTTAAAATGGGCATTTAATAAGCTAAAACAATTTTTTTTTGATAGATTTAAGTCATCATGATAGAAATCTAACTAAAAGAAAGAAAATGATCCTTATTTAGTCCTAGAACCCATGAATACCAAAAAGAAAAAGTTATGGAAAAACATTTCAATTTTTTAAATTTTATTTTATTTTATTTTATAAAAAAAATGCACATGTACTCCCTTTGAACTATGGTCGAAACTTGAAGAACATATATTTTCTTTAAATGTCCTAATACCTGCTATAACTAATTTGAAATGGAATAAAAAATGCCTTTTGGTGTTGAGGTGGCGTAGAGAGAGTTGAAAGCAAATGAAAAGTAAAAAATATGAAGAAAAAAGAAAGTGTAATTAGTTGTACCATAGTTAAATTTACAGTCAAACATTGTACCAAAATTTAATCTGAATACTATTTTTATATATACTACTAAATGAATTCTTTAGTGTTGAATGATATGTCAAGTGTCATCTATTGATTTACAATGTTACGATAAACACAGATCATGATGTTTTGATGTAAGCATTAAGTACTATAAATATCTACTAAAGTAAGTAAACATTACTAATTTAATCTTGCAAATTCTAAACTAAAATACTTTATATGTATTTGATTTAACCAAAGACAGACAATTTTACATCAACAGGTGCAAATTAAGGAAATCAAAGAAAATTCCATCTACAAATTATGCACCTTTTTCTTTTATTGTAAGAGTTGTGACATGTTAATTAAATTAGGTGAAGATCATTTGTTTGTTGGTCGTGTAGCGTATACCCCAAGCTTACCAATAGCATTGTGTTTAATTTCTAGAGATTATCATGCGTCCAAATGAACAAAGACTACATTTACCTTCTCCTGATCGACTAAGCAACCTTGCCATTCATTTAATCAATGACATTCTAAATAGGTTATCTTTACAAAATGTTGGAATAAATAGTACACTTTTTATGGTTTGGCAATATACTTGTCGTACAATTCCAAAGGTGATATTTGATCAAACATTTTAGGTTACACTAGAGGACTTGCCATCCCCTACCATTGTATTTATAATTCTCATTCTCGATTGTTTCTTCGGCTTTCATATAGGAACAACATTGAATTTTACCCTTGATATTACTAGTCTAAAAGTAATATCCTAATATTGATCATTTGATACATTTGGTCACCACAAATTTCATTTAACATTTTGCCCTTAAACTTCCATTTACTTATCAACCATACAAGATCCCTTACTTCTTATTTTGTTGTTCAGCATTGAGGCATTTGTATCTCATGGAATGTGAAATACACCTTATATGCTTCTTCAGGTATTTAATAAGTTGATTAGCCTAAAATTAAAATTTGGAAAAAAAATTCTAATACGTTTGAAATTATGATCTTTTAATTGCCCATTGCTTCAAGATTTAGTTCTAAAACACATAGACAATCCGTACCTCCTGAGTATTAATTCTCCTAAGCTAAGGTCATTTTTCTTTTGTGGTGAAATAGAGTTTCTATATATGGAAAATGTACCTATTCTTTCCAATGTTTTGTATGAGCCTGCAGAATTAGTTCTAGAGGAAAGATAATTTTGATAATATTTCTTCCTCTATTCCTGCTCTTGAGTATTTCAGCTGGTATCATTTTGAGGTAATGTTGCTTCATTTCACTTGTATTTTCATACATGTACTTTTCTTTTTGACATCCTGATATCTATCATATTATTTGTAGGTCAATATTGCATCAACTAAATTGATGCCAACAAGATTTCCATCCTCTCTTAATATTCTGAAACATCTATTCATATCTAGGATTACTCTTGGAGAGTTTTTTAAGCTTTCGTTTGTTCTTTGCATGATACGAAGCTCTCCCAATTTGTACGAAATTGAAATTCAGGTTGTCAGTAATATTTATTTTTCTCTCTGTGTTTTCCATGTTTTTATATTCATATGTAATAAATTTGATGGTTTTTTCTTGATTGTTCTTAGGGGTGTGTCCTTAATGATGGGAATTATTTCGAACATGTGCCCCAGGAGGTTGTTGATGAGATTCCGACAAGTTTCTCGGACATTACATTTAATAATTTGAGAACAATTATGTTTTATGATGTACAATTAGAATAGGGTGAAATGAAACTAATCAAGGTTTTATTGGCAAAGGCTCTAGAACTGGTGAAAATTGAAATCAAGCCTTGTCAAATGGAAAAGAACAAATCTTTTAAAGTAGTCGCGAAGATAAAAAATTTCAACGGGCATTATCTAAAGCAGAAGTTGTGTATCTGGTTGACTATTATCGTTATCACAATTCTGCTTAATCTATGGCTCAAATGTCTTTGAAGTGCAAATAGAAATGAAACCTTTGGTTGATGGAGTAGTAAGGATGTGTTTTGCCTTTGCTTTAAGGTACTATAAACATTTTATATGATTGGAAACATAGGATTGTGAACCTGGATGAATGTTTTGAATACTCTATTTGGGAAAAGAGTTGGATTTTACATTTCATGGTTATACTTAAATGATATATGATTTGAGTGTTTCGTTGTTTACTTCGAAGTTATATTGTGTGTTGAATTTTCTTTGGGAACTTATTTTCAGATTAGTAGGAACTTCTTTCCTGTTAAGGGATTAGTCCACGTTAAATCGGGAAGTATTTATGTTGGATAGAATCCTTTCTCATCAGTGAAGAAGAAACTCAAAGAGGCATCACCCAATTTAGGATTCTTGAATTTAATTTATTTCAAAGTTATTTTATGTGTTAAATTTCCTTGGTAAAACTCAATGCATAAAGTCGAAACTTACATTTATCCATTAGTCCAAGTTTGACCGAGAAGTAGTTATATAGGGCATGAACCTTCCTTATCTCTGAGGAAAAACATCAAAGAAGAATCACGAGTTGTGTCGAGCAAACATATCAAACGATAGGACTTACTATTAGACTAGTAATGTTCAGGTTACCTTTCAATGTTATTCCTATATGAAACCCAAGCAAACAATCGGGAATATGAATAAATCTAATAGTAGGAGATGTCAAGTCCTCTAGTGTTTCCTTGTTTGTTTGACCAAATTTAACCTATGTTATTGTACGACAAGTACATTGTCAATCCTTAGAAAGTGTACTAGTTGTTACAACTTCGCGAAAATACAACCTATTTAGAATTTCATTGATTAAATGAATACCAAGACTACTAAGTCGATCAAGAGATGGTAAAGATAGTCTTTGTTCATCTAGAGACATGATAATTTGTAGAAGTTGAAAAAGTATAGGATAGGTAAGTTCACAGTATACGCTACAAGAACAAACAAACATATCACAACTTTAACGATAAAAGAAAAGGTGTATAATCTATAGATGACATTTGCATTGATTTCATTAATTTGCATTTCTTGATATAAACATGACTTGCTTAGGTTAAATTAAACACATATGTTATGCGGAATTCGAGATAATACGAGAAAATATAAACGCGAAAAACAAGACAACAGATTTACGTGGTTCACCAATAAATTGGCTACGTCCAGAGGAAGAACAGATTACAGAATAGGGTTTTCCATAGCGTCTATATATAGTACTAAGCTACGCCCTAACAGGCTTTGTCCCAAAATACAGAATTGACAGATACTTAAGAGCCTAATACAACAACATTGTATAATGATATTGCAAAAAGTATTCATAGGGAGTATTTTGTTTATTTCTCCCATATCGAGCAGTTGTATATGAGAAGCTTGGACTTTTTGTTAACATCCAACATAAAATTCTTATCGATTTAGTTTGGTATGCATTTCTCATTACCAATTGTATGCAATCCTCAGATATACTTGTGGAAGAAAAAATTCATAACTTGTAAACTATAGGCGAGTATCCCCTTTATCTTATTCTAGTGGATGAGGATGTATTATCCTTTGAACTTGATGTTTCTTATAAAGTACGTCTGTTTCTCAATGTTTGATCACAAATAATTATTTTACCTTTTTTAAAGATTAGCATATGTAAAAATAGTCATATATGTATATATAAAGAAAAACCTTAGTGACGCCTACATATGGCGCCTCCATCATCCAAAAAACCATTTTAATTTAATATATTCCCAAGAATATTCTTGCCTTTATGAGCTCCAAGATTAAACAACACTTCAACCCAAACAACACAAATACTCTGGCATTGTTTCGGCCCCTACAACTAAACTGTCTCAACAGCGACACAATTAATATGTGGAACAACGTTTCTTAACAATTGGAAACAACCAATATTTACTCCTCTTTCAAAAAGGTATTGAATCGTTCATATTCAATTTAAACATAATTGTGTATTTACTTATTTCAAACTTTTATTTATCTTCAATTTATACAACATTGTGAATTGGCTTATTTCAAACGTTCTTGCACGTTTACTTCTAACATGGAACTTTGATGTATACGGAAATCTGGAATAATGAAATTAACAAGTTCTAAGATAAGTTGAGCAAAGGTTGTTAAGTTATTATCATAATTTTAAAAATTTCAGAAATAACTGGTCAATATATATTAGTGCATTAAAATATTAGAATAACATTCTTGTGGATAAGTGTCATCCAAGAAGTACAGGATGATATTGTTCTAATCCCTGCAAATTGTATCCAATCAGTGATGCTTCTCTCCCGGGACAACAACACCATACTCCTATCAGACACATCAATCATTGTCATTTATATTATACACAGTCTCCAAAGTATACAATAAATAATTTCCTCCTTTATTGTAGACGTGGTTGGATGCTTTTAAGGAATCGGTGATCTAGAGAGTATGAGTTCAAAGTGGAAGAAACACGACATACACATTCTTACCGATTCCTTATATTCTTATCTCATCTACATTACATTAAAACTCATTCATCCCAAAGAAGAAACATGTAATTCTCTTGTAGTGAGGACATCACTATGAAAGCAAGAATAAGTTTTTGGGAGGATCAACGGAAAAAATTTTACCCCTACAGATATCCATCCATTTCAGACCATACATTCTGATTGTTATTGCTACAACTCTAATAAATTCAGCAGTATATACTTCTTCTCAAAAAACTGGAAACTTTTAATAGTCACCTATATAGGGTATTCTGACAAATAAGTTTAGTTTTCCAATAATAGGTGAACTAACTTTTGCCACCACCGCAGCAAGAAAAATTTATCTTATGTTAAAATGGAGAACATCACCTCTTTGCTTCATAATTTCTCAAAAAAGTCAATTGATGTCCATACTATTGACAGTGCAAATGCAACAAACGTTTCCATTGCAGAAGTTATGTTTGAAAATCAGATGACTATTACAGGCTTAGTAGATTCTAACTAGAGTACCGACATAGAGGTAAGTACTATAATAAACCCTTCACACCATAAGCACAAGTCATTGAATCAATATGCTACTATAATATATATATATATATATATGTACACACACAGACACCTTCATTTTTACATATGGTAGGTAAGCGAGCAAGTAGCATTGTAGCCAAAACTTACATTCAAAGGAACAGTAAAGATGTTTTATGCATACACATATTTAAGATACACATTAAGGTCAAGGACAATGATGGGAAGACTGCTTTGATCCTTTTTTATGGGGTTGCAGAGAAACAATTGTTGATAATTTTGCTCACATGTGGTTAACCGATAGTCCAAAATGAGACTGATGTACCGTCCCAGATTTGCAATCTATGCGGGGTGGACTTTGTCTTCAAACTAAAATTGAGATATTTCAATTTTAAAGAAGGGTCATAAAATTATACAATCACACAAGTTTATGTGCCTATGAAGAATTAATATTCAGCACCCCATAAGCAAAGGCAAAAAGGTAAAGTCCTATAGAATTTGTATGCTTCTAATACATATTATCTTGATAGGTACATCATTCATCTTCGGGACAATTCAAGTTTAATTATTTTTACGTACAAGGAAAAGAAAAGTGGAAGATTCACTTGAACCAATGGACTATGAGGGAGGATAAAACACGTACCACTCAAAAGAAATTCCTAATGGATGGGAGGCTTCCATTTCAAACAAAAGAGTTTATTAGAGAAATTCTAAGAAGAGAAAAAACTTATTCATAGACGACAACGGACTGAGTGACTGTGACACCTCAAAAAGGTCAAGGTAGAGGCTTTTTCTATGCTATGGACCTTAATATCATAAGTTTGATCAAGTAGTGTCGATTTGTTAGTTGCAAAACTTTACATGTCCATCAATGGGTAAATTGTATATCATATGGTGTTTATAGTAAGAGAAGTATTGCAAAAAATATTTCCCTTACTATAAATGTACATGTCTATAAAAGTTGTCTTGTTTATGTGCCATATGTCGATCCTTTTTATTGCTCTTAAAGTTATATGCTACCTAGCCCTACTCACCAAGATGTGAATCTGCTTCAGGTAATGACATTTTAAAACTCCTGAACAACAAACATATTACACCGCAACATCACATACGTGTAACTGAAAGTGTCATTTTTAACACTTATTTAACTACACTAAAACTAAAACAAATGGTTGAATTGATGACTTCGTTTCGATCTCTTCGACTGAACCCAAAAAAAATTCGATCAGTCAACTTTAGCTTCTGAAGGAGAAATCATGTCACAAAAAAATATTCAACCAAATTTGAAAATCACAGCCCTTACCCATCTCCTCTCTCATTATATTTCATATAATGTAGTTATAAAACACATAAGATTGATGTGTGACCTCATGGGTTATTTGATAAAGATGAGACGTAATTTTTGGATTATGTTGAAGGTTAATGGTAGTTTATCATGTTATGTTTTGAATTGTTGTTGCTTCCATTTCTAGAATAGGTAGTGGTCATTCTATTGTGTAAGATATGTGTCTCGGTGTGTGAGAGAGAGAGTATGTGTTTTGACAGAAAAAAAAGGTGAGAGAATATGCTGGAAAAATGAAGTTCATCTTATCGTACTCTTCCAACGTGCTCATTAATTAATAGCCTCGTATCAAAGAGTTAATAGTTCCGCTGGCCTAATCCTGCTACTTAGTATAGTTTTATACCATGTATTTTTTCTATATGATCAATTGAGTTCTCTACTTTTTTAGTTTTATTCGTAATTCCTCAACCTTCATTGTTGTGGAAATACTATTGTTACTGTTTTGGTTTAGTGTGTATTAAGTAGTATGGAGCAATATTTGTGTTTCCTTTATATCCATTTATCACTATTGCTTAAATACTTTCCTCGTGTTGTGTAGGTGGATATGATCAGTCCAATGTGTTCACAGTTAACATATCAAGGTCTGTGGGATGAGGTAAAGCTGGTATTTTTAGAATTGCTATGGATCTGTGCTGTTAGAAATAAAGTCTAGGTTGTTGTTCATGGTTGTATAATGTGTTTGCAGCTTCTAGATCAATAAACAAACTATATATGCTGAAAATATTTAAAAACGTGTCTCTAATAGGCTTGTTACAGTTTCTTGGTATCAGTAATGGTGTTGTGGAACTAGATTCATTTATTATGGGTGTCCAGCAAGAAGGCAAGAAAATAAAGGTTCCCGTTAATTCAAGTAGTCGTCCAGATTTATTTATTTTCTCTTCAAATATTTTAACAACAGTCTAGGTGACTTCAACATACATATGAATCTTCCATGTGCTATCATAAGTTTCAGTTTCTCATGAACTTTCCTTAGTCTTCTATTTGTTTAAATGTCATTTGCAGTATGATTGCAGGTTATACGTCAAAAACCAACTTCCATGAAGCAAGAATACAATGAAATGCAGACTATGGTTAGTCAATAAAAGTAGATGTGCATGTCTTAGCTTTGCTAGTTAAATAATTGACTTATGTGTTACATTTTATTTTATATGCAAAACCACACTGTCTCTGAAGTGAAGGATTATGTCAATGAGCATAACTCATTGCCAGAAATGGCAGTAAGAGTTCTTGCTAATGTTTGATTCTACAACGATCATAATGGTTTTAACAATGTTAGAAATTATTGTCTTTCTGTTCCAGAAACAGATAAATCATGGTCAGCATTTAACTACGTTTAGATCCAAACCTTTCTTCCTTTCCCAAATTGATATGAAGAAAACTTTTGTCGAGGCTAAAAGCTATTCCATGTGAGTAAAATAGAACTTTTCATTCTAATGATTGATGACTTTGGTTGTTTTAGACCATATCCACCTTTCAGCTATCTCTTAAATATTAAACGGTACTCAGAAGTCTCTGTTGCACCAAGTGCTTGGCGTCAAATATTCGAGAACTGTAAATGCAAGTCCAACTTTTGTTGGCAAGAAAAATCCTTTGCATGTATGATATGATGCCATGTACTATTTTATTGTGTGTCTGTCAGCAAGGGTGTGCTCTCCATTTTTTTATTTTAATTATGTGGTAAAGAAAAATTATTATTATTCAATCAGTAGGCAAACAACCATATACAGCTGCAGTTCACTCTTGGCCAGTCCACATCATACCAACCTCGAGAAAATATGATGAATTTTTCTCAACAAATGCTACTTTCAATGCATAAAATAACCACGTAGAGAAAAATGCCTGCAATATTATCAACTCATCTCTTGCACTGTAATCTACAACTTTCTTGCCATCTATAAAATTCATGAGAAATATAATGTTACTATTGAATTCCTTGAAATATTGATTTTATCGTCTCCTTGATTTTCAAGTAATGATTGTCCGTTAAAGGAAATGATGATCAGAAAAAAGTGATATATATCATGAGCTGGAAGTGCAAGATAGGGGAAGGGGTCTGCCATTACCCTTTTCGATTTCTTCCGAGGTGAATGTTTACATATTCTATTTGCTTACTCTTTCCTCACTAGATAAATGGAGATTCTTTGTGTAAATAAGTAGGAACCACTTATTATTGTTCTAAGTCTTCTCATCTTGTTCTCAATAACATATTCAGGGTTGCTCTAGAAGAACTTTTAATATTTGAGGAATGTATAGCTGTGTGTTCTAATCTTTGATATGCATTCCATGCTTTAAGTATCACCACATGAACCTCAAATTACATATTGAACTTCCTTACTTTTTGATAGACGAAAACTTCTTCACAGCAAGGTAATTTGGAATAGAGTGACCAACAAAAATCTAATGAGGCTATAAATCATTTTGAGAATAATCTTACTAAATCGATTGAGAAACCAACCCCCTAGGTATGGAATTTATTGAGTAACTTATCACCCAAAATTATAATGATGATCTCAAAAAAACTACAAATGAAGAGGAAACTGATAATACAGTTCTTGGAATGGATCCTAATAGTTCTCCTTGTCTGGATGGATTTGGGGAAATTTTCTTTCGAACATGTTAATGAGAATTTTCATTCATTTGAGGCTCTTTTCATAGATATATTGGCTTTCTTTAGTTTAAAATTGGTGCTTTTAATGAGGTTTACATTATGTTTGGAGGAAAATGAATGGAGAGTTTATTTAGAAGACATTTGAATAAAACAAGTAAAAACGAGGTAAAAATGTCATTAAGAAGAAAGTAGCACTGACAAAAACTAGAGTAGCGAGAATATTGTTGTTTATATTTTTGGGTAAAGATTTTGAAAGTAAGTTGCCTCACAATTCATATTTGGGGTTGAAGATTGGGTGTTGAATAGTAAAATCTCTTGTTCTCTTCTCTATTCCTTGTTATATATTGTTAGAATTATTGGTGTAATTAGGTATATGAAATTGAGGTTCTTTTCTAGAAACAGATAAAACTATTTGGTTATTTGATTTTCATTCTATTGCTTTTTTTATTCCTTGATACCATTCTTAAATTCACGACATAGGTTTAATCCATATATCATCTTTTAATCTATGATATGAGATTGCACACACGAATCTACTGTAGGACTTTGTCATTTGTTTGAAAGAGAATTTCTGAAGTCTGTGAATAGATGAATAATCAAATTTCAGCTTTGAGTCCTAAGCTTGAGACCGAAAGGAGAAGATTTGGGTCTACTTTATTAATTTCTAAACATCCTAGAAATTGGGGTCTGACTAATGTATTAGATTTTTTTGTCATTGAACTATGATGTGACTGAAAGAAGATTTTGTGATGTAATACTTCGAGATCGAAAGGAGATTAGTGGTGATTTATAATGATCAAGACTATCTATGATTACATTAGGTCTTGAATTGCAATGGATCGTTTGAGAGTGGATTTAATTCCCAACTTTTTAATTCCCATGTATAATTTGTTTGATTGTATCTTTGCCCGAATCCATAATTTTTTTACAAAAATCATGTCTTTCCAATTATCGACAAATTGATTCTTGTGGGATTCGACCAAAACGCTTCTTGGGTATTTTTATTGCTAACAACCTCTTGCTCTTTTATCTTATTTTGAGGGTAATTTGAGTGCTATCACCGGTTGAAGCATTATATAAAGGAAGTGGTTGATTTTGTTCAAAGTTATTTCAATGGGGCTGAGTTGACTAAGTTATATTCTACTTGATGTCTAGTTCATCTTTATAATGTTAATAATCCTAATTCATTTTCTGATCTAAGGCCTATTGGCCTTAGTAACTCTACTAATAATATTATTTCCCAGATCATAAATGATGTAGTGGACGACATTCATCCTATGATTATTTTTGAAAATTAATCTAGTTTTGTACATGGTACATTGATTACTGAAAATATTCTTTTATCGCAAGAAATTATTTATGGTATTAAAAGAAGAATGACATAGGCAATGTGTTCATTGAACGGGGTATGTTTAAAGAATATGATATGACTGAGTTAATTAGTAATTTCTTCTTGATGATTTAAGAAGATTTTGTTTTTCTAAAAGATGGATTAGTCTTATGAGGAGATCCAGTAGTAATATATTGTACTCTTGTCCTTATTAATGGATGTAGTAAATGTTTTTTCATTAAGAGAGCTTAAATATTTTCTAAAATGTTAAACCATTCCTTTTTAGAGGTTTTATAATGATAACATAAGACCCTCAAGATAATCATTTATCTTATGTTAACGATATTATACTTGTTTTCTTAAGGTTGTGGCCCGAATATTAATGAGGAAAAAGGTTGTTTATTCCTTCTTACAAGGACTCATATGGATGAGATACATAGAATAAAAGGGATTATATATTATACACATAAGCAATATCTTATAGCATATTTGGGTTATCACTTGTACATCAAAAAAACATTGATTTCGAGTCTCACTGATATGGTATCTAAAATAACCAAAGGAACTACAAGATGGACAAAAAATCTCCTCTCCATTAGGGGACAAGCAATATCGATTAAGCATGTCTTACAATATCAATCCTTAAACAGGTTGAAAGACAACTGAGTAGATTCTATTGGAGAACGTGTGATGTGGAAGCAACATACCACTGTTGTTCATGAAAATATTTAAGTTTTCCGATTTATTAAGGTGGTGGTGGGTTCAATGCTATGATGGAGAGGTACAAGCAATATAGGAGAGGTCATACCAGACTATTTTTGAGCCAAAGTTTGCGTAGGAAATGGCTATCTAGACTTTATTTTAGAATGTGATTTCCTTGTTATTGCCAATATGATTAAGGATTAATGACAAATGGCTTGGAAACTGCAGGATGCTATTATGGATACTAGAAGAATGAGTTTGCACGCTAATGTGATAGGTCAACATTGCTTCATAGAAGGGAATCCAGTGGTTGATGTACTAGCTAAATAATAATTATATAGGAAGTACGTATTGATATTTTGTCCTAAAGAATTGCCAAAATATGCATCTGTGTGTACACCATTGATGTCATTGTGATGCCCTGCTTAAGACATGCAAAAAAAAAAAAGATTCTAACTTAGTATCTATGATCTGTCTTTTTATGTTTTTGTTATATATGAGGTTTTTGCAAATATATATTAATGATTATTAACAAAGATGTAGGATATCGTCCCCCTCTTTTAGTTTTATGTATAGATCTTTGAACAAATAAAAGGTTTTAACCACCGATGGCGTAAACTATTATCTAAAAAAAGTACACTTGATTCTCCATGAAACGATAGACTTTATATTTGTTAACTTTTTATGAATCCTGCACGAGCTAAGAGATATGATTCCTTGATTGTGTGAATAATAGAAAAAAGAGTAAATTCTTAAAGTAAATTGCGCAAATGCTTATGTGAAAACCTCCTTGATTAAAAGAGAAATGTCATGCCATGCCACACTAGACATCTCAATATCAAATAACTTCAAGCAATTTATGAGTCATGTTGTGATAATAACCACATTGTAAAACCTCATGAAAGACATGATGAGTGACAGATTTACTTAAGAGAGAAAAACGTCCCGATTTCGAATATTAGTTAGGTATTTTTAATGATTACAAACAGTGTCTCTTTTAATCAATTTTAGAAAGTACATATCAGTGTTACAAAAATGATGTCGCGACCGGATACTGTTGGTTGAGAATTCATTTTAGAAATTAGGTTGTTAATTTGCTTAGTTGTAGTAATTTGTTATTTTGGGTTGTTGTTGGTTGATTGCAGGTCTAATACAATGAGTGGCCATGATAATGAAAATGATCGTCACTACAGTCAAAATAATGTGGGTGATTTCAAAGATATGCACGTCAGTATTGTTCAAACTACGGGAGTCATCCGGATACCTCCCATAACCTGGAGGACAGTGTTTCATGTAACTGTATAGTAACTACAATTGCTCTAACTAAGAGGAATGTTTGGGAGGTTTAACTCATGAGGACCTCCATGAACACCTTTGAATTTTTATGGAGGTGTGTACACTATTTCTGTTTAAGAATATCTCACATGCCTCCACGTGGTTGAGGTTATTCCAGTTCTCTTTGATGAGTGAAGATACAAAATTATTGATGGAATTGCCAAATGAATCTATATCAATTCTTGGTCCTATAAAAAAAATTATACCTATAGATTGCAATTTTCACATCATGGGAGAACCCCCTAGACGTAACCAACGCCTTCGTCCTCGGAGAGGACTAAGCCTAGCCTCTTAGTATTCATCGTTACACTCACAGGTAAAAAATACAGAACATTTAAAACTTTTCATCTGCACTACTTCATGAGGTTTACTTTGTCCTCTCGCTTACACATAATATATTCATATCGAGTATACATAGACCTTTCGTATAAAAAGATTACATAGTCTTCTACTTTTATGGTACACATAAATATAAGATACAATATTGTCTGAAAACGGATGTCTCATATCATAACCATCTAAACAAGAGCATAACAATGGTCATAGACTATACATAAATAATATAAAAGCCACATATAGGTTATTTAATCATAGTACTCAAATTAAAAAGAATGAACAAAGTGTCTTTAAGACTAATCAACATCCAATGCTAAAAAATGGCATTGTGCTCGAAGAAGTGAGGGCCTACCAAACTTGGAAAATAAGGATCCAAGTTTTATTCAATGGCCTCAACCTCGTTAATGACCGGAACCTAAAATGTTAGGAAAAGGGATCAAATAGGGTTTAGCAGATAACTTGTACTAAGTATGGAAACGATGCACACACAACATAGAAATTAGGCTATAAAAGGGACAAGTTGTTTAAAACATGCAAGTTACTGTAAAAAACCCATTTATGCACTTTAAGAAACTAGCACAACCACTTAAACACATAATCATAAAGGCAATGACATGTTCGACACAACGCCAACAACGCTAAGTAAATTCAACATATGTATAGCCAAATAACTTCAATCATCATATTATAACCACAAGGCAATATACAAGAATTTTATAACATTTCAACAAATACAAGACCCTTACCCACAACCCATTATCAATTCTACAAGTCCAATGACCAAGCAAAGCCCCATAACCTTACCCAATCAACTAAACCAAATCAAGGACTGTAAGAATTGCCAATCTTCACATATCAGAACATCAAGAGTAAACATTATCATATTTTAGCAATATAGACCGACAACATGCTCATAACAAACTTACATTATATAGAGTGAATAACATATAAAGTCAACATATACATAATATATACATTATAGAACACAATAAAAACCTCCTAATGCTTCCCTCAAGGTAAACAAATGTAAGGCATAGGTAGAGTTACATACCCCTACCTAGGCTAAGTCAATTATCTTAAGTCCCTCTATATATTTCTTACTTCATTACTTCATTTTACTTTTGGGAATACTTGCGCTAAACGACATAGACTACAAGAGCTAAGAGTGGAATCCGGTGTTGTAAAACCATACAACGATGGAAGGTTGTCTACTTGCCAAAGTAGTCCCAAACATGAACATAGCATCTAGGTGAATCTCCTAGCTAGTATTCCTACGGAGAAAACATAGTTTATAGAACTTGGAGGCCTTTATTGGAAATATCACTCTATGCCCTTTTTGGGACATAAGGCAATCCACTATTCCACCCCTCATCTTCAAGCTTAGTCGGTGTTAAGCTAGAGTCATTTTAAGAAATGTCTTCAAATCATTCATTTTTATCAAAGCTTAGTATAGGTCATAGGGTCTACCCCTTATGTAGTAATCATCATATATCAATAGGAATTGCATGGATATTGTAAGGCACTTAGATAAGTCATAACCATACTTATATCTTTACATCATAGCCAAAAAATCACATGTCATATTTAAAGACATTACAATTCAACATCATACCAACACTATTCAATCTTATCATAAAGTATAATTCAATATAACTCCATCACTAAACACAAGCAGTCATAATTGAAGTAAAGGATTGAGATCACAAGACATACCCTAATCTCCTTCACAAGCCATCATCAAGGTTTTAACATCAACCATCTAATAAAACCCAACAATGGATGTACTATAATCATACCATAGTTGTCAACACAACAATGAAGTCAATTCAATCACTACACAACAATTCATAACTAGTTCATAGACAAGAATTAGGGATTTGGGTAAAATTCATGATCTACTTCGCATCTTAGATTAATTTATGAAAAACTAGCATAATTGAATCTTAATACATCATAATATAATATAAATCAACTAAATACATCATAAATAAGGAAATTTAGAATATAAAATTCGTAATATAAGAATACCCACTTGAAACTCATCTTTTCGAAATCAATTTGAAGGAACCCTTTGGTGAAAGGAATCCCAAAGGTGAAAGGAATCTCATACCTTGTAAATTGATGGGGAATGATCGATAAAAGAACCCTCTTTGATACCCTTAGACCTTTACCTAGACCTTCAATTGAGTTCTTCTATTTTTTAGAGAGAAAGAAGAGTGAAGGAAAAGCATTTGGGTTTTGGAAAATATGAGGGTTGGGTTAGTTTAATTAGGTTAGGGGCTTTCTATAAATAATTAAATAAGTTCATTAGACCACCCTTAACCTCTATATAATTAACTAACCACCTAATTAATTAATAAGAATAATTAAAACAGGGCAGCCAAAACAGTGACCCGTCCGATGAGACCCCGACCTACGGTTGTATGTCAGTCGACGACTAGAGTCCCTTCCGTGCTGCACATCCATCATTTTTATCAGAGACTTGCCAAAATAAACACTTAAAAAATTGACTAAGGGACCATCAACGATATCCATCGACACCACGTTGACTGGCGTACACCCCGTTGGTTAGCAATCGTTGATGGCAGTGTCTTTCGACAGCTTTTAACCAAACACTAGGGTCCTCCTCAAGGACCCTTTGGTTGGTACTTGGGTGTACTACCCGACCTTTTCAACCCTAAACTTACTTTAATGTGTATTAGACACCTTACTACCTAATTCCATGGAATTCCGAGTCCTAAAACCTAGTCAAATAGGCTAAGGCACACAAGCACCTCTTGAACTTGTTTACGGACGTCAAGGACATTTCTTGATGATTTGAATCTAAAACTTCCTATACGACTTATGCTCATTATATTTTACCTTAACACGGTGTCCTAGCCCTTAGTCACTCATGTTAGGTTATGGATTACGGCTTAGACTTTCAGTGTGTTACATTATCCCCCCATGAAATTCATACCCGAATACACTCTTCAAAAGGAATGAATAGACTCAAGATTAGAAGCCCAACCAACTACAACATATAAAAACATGAGTTACAATTCGAATAACCATAACCACATGACCTTTTACACCATGCAACTAAAAACTTCATTTTCAACTCATAACAGTTCAACATTCATTACATGCTTATTCACTTATGCCAAAGCTTTCTTCAACACATATAAAAATTCCCAATAAAACTCTTGAAGGGACTATATCCCAAAATACACCATATACATTCAAATTAATTAAAAGAGCATTTTCTTGAAAACTTTCATTTCAATAGGCATAAATCACTGTAATTTCTGTAAAAAAATAGCATAAAATTCTGTTTTTTCAAAAAACCAAGGCAACTTCGAATAAAATCATTACTTGGACTATAAATGGGAACAACTAAACTTATTTGTCAAATAGGTGGGGATAACATGACTTCATGTCGGCCTAGGCCTCCCATATTGCACCCTCAACTAGGTGGTTCTACCATAACACCTTTACGGAAGTCACCTCCTTGTTCCTTTTAACTTCTCAACTTGCCAATCAGAGATTTTAATAGGAGCCTCCTCATAAGAGAGGTTCTCTTCTGCAACTAGACACTCAATTGGAAGAACGTACTTGGGATCATCGATAATGTTTTTAAGCATAGAAACATGGAAAACCGGATGAACCGAAGACAATTCACTAGGTAAGCTCAACTAATATGCATCCTTGCCAACCCTTTGCCAAATTTCATAAGGAACCACATAAAGAGGACTCAACTTCCCTTTCTTGCAAAATCTAACCACCCTTTCATAGGTGAAATTATTAGGAACCCTTTATCACCTTCTTCAAACTCTAAGTCTCTTCTCCTATGGTTAGCATAACACTTTTGCTGGCTATAGTCTGTTTTCAAGTGATTCCCTGTTATATAAAACTTTTACAAAGTCTTATAAATCTATTCGGTATCCAAAAGTGCAGACTTTCCCATTTCAAACCATCCAATTGGAGATCTACATCTCCTACCATACAAGGCCTCAAAAAGAGCCATAGATATAGTTGAATGGAAACTATTATTGTAAGAAAACTCAACCAAAAGGAAAGTATTTATCCCTATTTCCCTTGAAGTCAATTATAAGATATCTAAGCATATCAACAAGGGTTTGAATAGTACGCTCCACTTTAGAATCCATTTGGGGATGAAAAACAGTTCTTAGTTTCACCTTGGTACCCAACCCTTTTTGGAATGACCTTCAAAACCTAGATGTGAATTGTGCACCCTTATCTGATATGATAGATAAAAGAATAGCATGCACCACGAAACTCCACATTAATGTCTTCCCACTTCCAAGTGGGAACTTGGATTTCTTGAAGTAAACCACCCGGCTTTCGGTGATCGACTTTCACTTGTTGGCAATTAGGACATTTTTCAACAAATCCGGCCATGTCCCCCTTTAATCCTTCCCACAAAAAAACATCCCTAAGATTATGATACATCTTTCTAGAAGAAGGATGATTAGAGTAACAGTCTCCATGATCTTCTTCAAGAATCAAATTTCTCAAATCATCGACATTACGCACACGCAATCGACCTTGGTATCTAAGAACACCCCCCCCCCTTGGGAGAATGACTCATTCATCTTCCAAAGAACCAATTCTATCAACTCCATCAATAAAGGATTAAGTTGTTTCTTAGACTTCATTTCAACCACAAAAGAAGACTCGGAGTTATGATATACCACAACACAACAATTTGGAGAATCTTAAATTCAAACCCCTAAACGAGCCAACCTATGAACATCCCTCACTAGGTTTCTCTTAAATTCTTCCACATGGGACACACTTCCTGTGGATGAACGACTTAGTGTTTCCGCCACCACATTAGCCTTGTCGGCATGATAGAGAACAATCATGTTGTAGTACTACAATAGTTCCAACCACCTTCTTTGACGAAGATTCACATTCTTTTGGGTGAGTACTTATTGAAGACATTTATGGTCCGTATGCCTATCAAGATGAACACCGTACAAGTAATGCCTACATATTTTAAAATCAAACACCATGACCGCTATCTCAAGATCATGAGTTGGATAATGCACCTTAAGTTGTCTAAAGCCATATGCTGCCCACTTTCCTATTTTGCATAAGAACACACCCCAAGTCCACTCGAGATGCATCAAAATAAACCACAAAATCATTAGTACCCTTCGATAGGGGCAATACCAGAGCGAAAGTAAGCCTATCTTTCAAAATTTTGAAGCTACTTTCACCTGCTTACGACCACTCATGTTTCAAATTCTTTTGGGTCAAGGTAGTCAAGGGAGAAGCAATGGACGCAAAATCATCCACAAACCTCATGTAATAATCCCCTAGATCCATGAAAATCCTAATTTCGATTGGATTCAATGTTCTAGGCTAATTTTTCACCACCTCCATTTTCCTTGTAGATACCTCGACACCCTCACGAGAGGTAATATGAACAAGAAACACCACCGACCTTAACCAAAAATAACATTTTATCTATTTGGAAAAAAGTTGGGGTTCCCTAAGCACTTGCAAAACAACCTTCAATCGCCCCATCTGATTACCCTCACTCTTTGAATATACCACTATATCATTAAAAGACAATTACAAATGCATCAAGATAGTTTTGGAACACCCTATTGATGGGATCCATAAATGTCGATGGGGCAATAGTCAATAAAAAACACATGAGTAGGAACTCGTAATCACCATATCTAGTCCAAAATGCCGGCCTGGGAATATTTTAATCTCTCTCCCTATGTTTGTGATATCAAGTCAAACTTGAAAAAGTATCTCGCCCTTGGAGTTGATCAAATAAATCATCAATTTGAGGGAGAGGATACTTGTTGTTAATTGTGACTTTGTTAAGTTGACGCTAATCGATACACATTTTAAGTGACCCATCCTCCATGGAGAAATACTAGGTCAAATAAAGCCTTGTCTAGTGAATCTTTGAGTTGAGCATTCAACTCTTTCAATTAGGCAGGAGCCATCCTATAAGGAGGAACTGAAATGGGATTTTTAACCGGTAGCAAGTCCATACAAAGTAAATTTGCCATTAGGGAGGAATTCTGGGAAGATCATTAATAAATACTTCTGTAAATTCCCTCATTACCTTGACCGACTAAATGGTAGGAGTTCCATAGTATAAAGCTTTGACTCTTACGATATGATATATGCATCCCTTAGAGATCATCTTACATGCTTTCAATCAAGAAATGAAACGACCTCTAGGAATAATTTCTCCCCTTCCATTATAAAACGGGTTCATTTTATGTCCTTCTCAAGAACCCTTTGGTTGGTCCATTGAGAGTTGTATCCTGGCGTTTCCACCCTAAGACGACTTTAATATAAATTAGACATATTACTACATAATTCCATCAAATTCTTACTCCTAAAATCTAGTCAAATACTCTAACGCACACTAGCACCTCCTGAACTAGATTACGGACGTGATGGTCGTTGACACTTCGATTCTAAAACTTTGCAGACGACTTATACTCATTATATTTGTGCTTAAAACAATTTTCTAACCCTTATACCTTTTGAAATTTTTGTTTTTGCCTTGATGCCTTATTTGAATTTCTACCTTTGGCTCTAAAGTACTAAATAATTAAATTATGTTATTCATTTTTTTTTGTACAAATTAAAAACAGTTAGCATATAAGTTGTAAACAAACTTTATCATAAATTAACAACCTTAATTTACACAATAACGGACAACCTTATTTACTAAAGTTAATTCTTATTTTGGCTATCAAGATAGTAACAGAAAAGTTTATAACTCATAGCACTTCACAAAAGATCATTTAAATTTGTTACTAATTAGGTAATATTTTACTTACAAATTAGAGAAAAAATAAATGTAAAAATATGTTAAGAAAGAAAAATCTTAATTCATAGATTAAATAAATGTGAATATGTATGACCATGATTGAAATATTATCCATACACATTGTGACGCTCATTAAAACAGTAATAACCTTATTTTGCATATGTAAGCTCCAAACAAACCTAAATAATAACAAGCAACCTTTATATACTAGAGTTAATGGTTAGATGGTAATCTATACCAGTAGCAAAAAAAAATATAACTCATAACGATTCACAAAAAACAATCATTTTATTTTGCTAGTAATGACAATATAATTTACTTAAAAATTTGACAGAAATAAATGTAAAAGCATGTTAGAGAGAAACATCTTAAATTTATAGTTAAAAACTTTGTACAAAAAATCAACATTATTGCAATATTCTCATATTGCTTACCCCTCTTGGTGCCATAGTCAGGTTAAATACATTGGATCCTTGCTTCTTAAACATAGTAGCTTTTGAGATAGCAATAGTTTCTTTTGAATTCCTCTAGTTAAATAATATATCCTTATTACAACTGTATTATTTCAATTAAATATGAGTGTATGTTTAGCAGGATTGTGATGTATCACTTTGTAGTTCATAAATTGGAGGATATAAGCCTATTAATGGTGATTCTACCGTTCAAAACTTTACACATAACTGATAATAGTCAATCATTTTTTATGAACCCCTTCAGATTTCCTAATTAAGTCATAAAGTTTTTTAAACTTCAAATTAATTGAAAGAAAATGTAGTTCAATAATATTACTCGATTAAAAATTTAATTACATTTTAATTTTTTGTAAGGGCAAAATGATCATCGTACTTGTTTCTAGACACGTGCAATGCACTTGTGCCTCATGCAATATGTTGTCAATTCGTTAGGACGATTAAAATTATATGAAAATATCTGCAAAAATCTGAAATAAATGTTATGACAATAATTGAAGAAAATTAAATTAAAGAAGACTAATAGACAAAGATAAAAAAAATAAACATAGAAGAAAAAAGATAACATATGCATCATTCTTAAAAGTTTAATCATAGCATTATATAAATGAAAAAAGAAATACAATATCGGTACATAATTCGAAGTGTTTGTCGACACCTTCTTCATGTCCCATAAAAATTCAAAAGTCTTCTCCGTCCAGTCAAACTAAAGCATGAATCAAATAGCAAAATCATTTTATTTTCGTAATGTGATATATAATCAGGCTAAGGTAGATAAATCGTATACTTCATATGTTGATGACTTCACTAGTTTAACAATAAAATGAAAAGGATAAATTGCGATGTGAGTTTCATGAAATAGAAAAATGAATATAGCTAAAAATAGAGAAATACAAAAGAATTGTTAATGTTATAAATTAAATACTATTGAAGTTTTCAATATGCCAAAATCAATAAAAAAGAATAACTTAAAAATATTAAATATCTGCAATTTTAACACCCCGAAAATTTTTTGAGTTAACACTTGAACAATCCTTCTAGTGAGTAAGTCTTTTCGAAGGAATTTAAAATTTCTTTAGTGTGAAGGTCAGGTTAGTAGATGTAGCACCTTATGTTCTAAAAGAAATAAATTGGAGATAACAAAAATTTGAATTTGGAGGGTAAAGCTAACAAATTCAAGAACAGAAAAGAAGAGAAAAGAATAGAGGATCAAGCATTAGTCAATATTTTTGCATCTTGTTGCGGAATTTTGCCATGAATTTAATATCTAAGAGATTTGTAAGCTTCCTTAGTGTTGGGTTTGTTCACCCACACGCCAAACATGTTATATTCAGCGTTCTTTCACTTTCAAATGTTGAAGTATTTAAATTCTTGATTTGTGTTCTTGAAGTTCATTCTAAAATTTCTTTGGTTGGGGTTTAGATGATTTATTGAAATGAAGGGATTTTTGTTAGTGGATTAGTGGGAACTTTGTTTTGGTAATTCAATCTAAAATAAATTTGAGAAAATAATATGACTAAAAGTTATTTAGGATCAGAAAATAATAGTTGACATTTGTCAAAATTAGCCTGGGTAGAGGCTGGCTTGACGCGCCCTTGACGCCCCTGGAGTGCGCCCATGTGTTGTCTCTTAAGTTAGCCGCTGGCGCCTCGCGCTAGGGTCGCCTGCCCAAAATTTTTTCCCGTCTGTAGTCCTGTTTGAGATTATTTTAAGTGTGTCTTCACTCCCTTTTGATTCTAATTGTTGCTCCCCAGTATACACGCAAGTGTAATTGGTCGCTCAAACAGTATAATATTTTTAGAAACGTGTTATCGTTCCCAAGGGACCTATGATCAACATATATTCACAATTCATTCCACAATTAAAGAGACAATGATTTATGGTTAACTACGACCAGTATGCACTAAATTAAAGTAAACAATAATGAACAACTTTGATATAATCTATCAAGAAATATAAAAAAATTATTCCAGGGTTGCAGCATATAATGAATGTCATGCATCATATTATCGTGTTCGAACTAATTTTAAAATTACTGGTTTATAGGTTTGATAGTATGATCTGGGTTACACACCTCTCATTGCGTACCCCAACTATCCATCTAAATACAGCGTTTAGAGGGGATAAATAGACTTACTGCGAGCATTAATATTTCATCCTATTTATAACAAAGCAAGTGTTCATCTTCCGGGCACTCCTGAACACTAATCTTCTAAATTTAATGGGTTAACCAAGCTCTCCATATTTCCCGGTCTATATAATCTCTCCTGTAATCAGTTCAAGATTAGACACTATGGTTATCTTATGATACGCAAGCATAAAATAGTAAAACAAGAATATAAATGTAATTTGAATTGATAATAGAAGATTAATTTATGAAACCTCAAATATTCAATTATCGATTCATAGCTACAGCCTTATAACTAGGGCGTTTAGCTACTCATGCTATTAGTAATCAACAAAAGATAATTGTTCATAACAAACCCGAAAAATAGAAGAGTTAATAGGATAACAATCTTGATTCTTTCCCTTCATACTAGACAAAAGTTGAACCCGAATAATGGAAGCCCTAGGATTTATTTATAGTAGTAGATAAAGTTAAGAATAAATCCTACTCAAACTAGAATTCCTATTTGATGTTTAAAACTTGAAAAAATCAGAATTGGGTTGGAGAAGCATGCCTTTATCGTGCCTAGAACATCTGCTACTGCATGTTGCGACACTCTACCATCATGCCTGAGAGCAACCTATGAGCGTCTATTCTTGCTGCATCGTGCCTTCCAGTGCGCCTCAACAATGTCTATGCGTGTAAGTCCTAGGCATGGTACGCCTAGCAGGGCGCCTCAAGAATGGCTCTGCGTAGATGGCCTTGGCGCGGCATGCCTTCTAGTGCGCCTCCGCTAGGTGTTTCCATACATAGCCATTTGCACCTCTACCTTCGCTCCTTCTTTCTTTGTTCCAAATCCACTTTCTCTGAGAGTTCTTAAAATCACTAATCATGTGTGTAAGTGAATAAAACATAGAAAACAACCACAAAATCAAGCTAATAAACTAAAGATCAACCTTTAACAACACCAAATTATGGGCCTTATTTACTACCTAGGCATATAAATTCGCCTAAGTTCACCACCCTACACAGACTTTTGTTTGTCCTCAAACAATCTTTAGACCATAAACTCTTTTTCATAACCTTTGATATATAATTTCACCTTAAAAATCAACTGAACCTTTTTAATCATGATCGTGTAGTTTACTTAGGATGCAACAATATTTCACATATATGCCAAATACAACACATACTCCAAGAATGACTCTTCGATTATTCATTTTTCTCCCAGGCTAATGCAAACTCATACCAACACGACAACTACATACTCATACACATGTCATAGATGCCCTCACTTGTTTATGTTTTCTTACAACCTTTCAGTCAAGCAATGTCAAAAATCACAAGGCCTATTTTTCTCAACATAATCAAATCACACTCACAAGTAAATTTCTTACTTTCCCCAACAAGTCATATGCTTTCTCATAGTGTAATTCAAGTTTCACATCGTACTTCTTAATAAATCAAGAGGACTTTCATTTGGTTATAGTGTTCGCTTCAGGTAATGGAGAGAACTTTGAAATTCATTGTAGTGACTACTCCTCCCTAATGCCCATATTTTCTTTTAGCAAACACCATCCTTCATAATATTCTTTTCTTCCAGTACACACTTCATAACTAAATACCCCATTATTGCTCCACACAGTTTTTATTTTCCATTTTTTAAAATACTTTTGCACTAGCCACCCAAACTTTAGACTTTTCATCCGAGTAAGGTGCTCATTATCCATGATAGGATCATGGCCAATGTTTTGAGAATAGTCCTAAATTAGGCACCCTTGTTCTATGTGGAGGTACCCATTTCCACTATGTATAAAGGCCAAATAAGGGTTTTCTTTTCCACACAATGTAGAAATTCATCCTTAGCTCATTCTACCTTATTTCTTAATCCTTCTTCTTCACATAGTGAATTAAGGACTTTAAGAGGAGCAAAGACATGGTATGAAACAATAGGTTTCTGCTTATCATGTGGCTTATCAAATGGACAAGGCTAATGTCTCAATGGACCTTCACAAGGGGTAATTTCATGGTAGGCATACTAGAAGATTAAAGAATTGGCTATCTTAAAGAAACACCTCAATCACATTCCATAAGTCATACAAGCTACTAATTCAACACACACAAGGAAAGTTGTAGATGTCATGTTAAAAGTAACATTCAAATCTCACAATACATGGCATTATGTCACATATAACATGCTCATATAGTGGCATGTCACTATTAATAAACAATTAAGTCGTACTTCAACATTTGAGTAAAACTAAAGAACATATGCTAATTAAAAGGTCAACAAGTCATTGCATTTTTTCAAGAATAACTATCCATGATGTTTGGCTAACTTATTGGGATATACCTTCAAAAAACCAAGGTTGGTTTTGTCTATCAAACTCCCATATGTTATTTATTTTCCCTTAAGACAGTTATCATCCATCTACCATTGCGAATTGTCACTCCTACAATGACTCTAGGACTCGATAAAGTACTAAAATAATCATATACGGTATAAAGGGACAACCATCAGTAAAAGTACGAAAAACAAACTCTGAGGAATCAAAATGCAAAAAATAACAAAAACAACTAAACACTAAAACTAGACTCGATAAAGAGGTAAACAACTATATACACAGAGAATACCCCTACCCCACACTTGTAAAGATAAGAACTCTCCTCAATTCATAAGAAAATCAATGTAAAATGGTAGGAATACTCCCTGGGGCCTCTAGGACTCGTCGTCGCCACGATCGAACATCATTAAGGCATTCGCCTCATCCAAAGCGTTGTTTTCCTCCTCCTCGCCCATTGCCTAATAAGAAGTGGGCTCATCATCGTCCACAATCTCCGAAAAGGCTGGACTAGTATTGCACAGAAAGGCTGCACTATAAATCAATGGATAACATTCTGGCAAAGCCTCCATTGCATCATCACTGACTGAGCGGCCTCCAATTCGCTACTGCAACTCAGCCATACCAAACATATGTGAAATAATATTGTCATCGCAATCTTGCTTTTATGGAGTCGAAAGAACTGAAAAATGCGGTGTGGATAGTGCCTTTGTGAGATCGACATCCACCAACTTAGCCGTCAATACCGGGTGCCAATAAACAGTCATTTGCAACTCCTCTTCCTTAATCTTATGACTCCTCAGAAAATAGGTATTTAACCCCCAAATCAGAATCCCCACATCAAATTATTTCGAAACTTCACCATGTTTTTTCTCAACATAACCTCCATATTAACAAACATTTTTTTCATCAACATGTAAACTAACCCCACCTTATCCTGAGTAACATCAGTCAAGTGTTTACTGGGAAGGAAAACACTACACACTATCTTCAAGCACACTCGAGAAACTTGATTAAAATTTTGAAGATGTAGGGTATTGTGCCTCCCTGTGTCGTTACCTCTGTCCCACCGAGCATAAGAGACTACAAGAAACTATGCTTTTAACGACCAATTCTTAACGAAGGGATATGATTCCAGTTGTTAAAAGTGAACTTATAGCGACACTATTTTCTTTTAGTTTTTAAATATAAACTCTTATTTAGTATTAGCTTAGTTATAAATATATGCAGACATTAAAATAATTAGTATCCAATTATTTATATCTTGAAAATATTACTAAAATTTTAATGTTATTTTTCTTTTTTTTTCACCAAAAACACACTCTTCCCACTACTCCAAAATAGAAAACATAACTCAAAATATCTCTTCATTCCATCTTTTTCTCTTAGAATTGAACAGAATGCTCATTGGGCACATGACTCTTAGATGTTCACGGTCAATTGAGCGATGGTTGCAGAAAATTCAGATATCATTACAGGAAATTCGCAAGCACCTTCTCTCCCATGTTCTCGTTGAATGAAATAAGTTAAGCAGAATCCAATCATTTGTGTCTCACCAAGTTTTGTTAAAGAAATTAGCATATACAGAGGATACGTTTCTCTTGTAGAAGCTATAAAAAAGATGATCTTCATGTCTTTTATTTGATTTGAGAATAACGAAATTATATTTTTCTTCTTACGACTTGGTTTGACTTTGCTTCAATTGACACTATTCAGACCTTATCTTTGTATTTCCATCTCCGCAATGTATGATTTGATTATCATAACTATTAATTTGTTTGTGTAATGCTTGATTTGGTGTGATTTTTCTCTCCCTATTTTAGTGTTGTCCCTATAGTTGGTTTCATCTAGGCATTTTTCTTCTTTTCTTTTGGTTTTCTTGAACTTACTTATATATTAGTCATATTGATATTTCCATCATCCTCACTTGTTCGTGTGTGCGAGTTGTCCAGTTTTGCTACTTTTATCTAGTTAGATAGTTGATGGAGGATCCAGTTATATTTATGTAGTATGTTAGCCAGACTGTGAGTAGAAGCTTGAAAAGTATCAATAACTTGTGTACCATAAAATTCAATTAGAAGTGAATGTATGTTTCGTAGTAAAGAATGCTTAAGTTTATAAAAGAGGGAATTTAATTTGAACAATTAACTGTTATCCACAAAAAAAGGTAAAAATTTCATTTTTAGGCATTGATCAGAAGATTACAAGTCTTGTAGGACAACAGGAAAAACGAAATGGAAAAATTATACCCTCTAATATGTACTTTAATACTTAGTTTCTCATCTTCATGAAATAAGTAACAATTCACTGTTCAAATTCATGGTCCACAATTTTGTGTCTCTGATTTGAAATAATGAATGTACTAACACTTATGAATTGATTTTTAGGCTCCCCTACAAAATCGACAATACTTTTGTTAGATGGTTTACTAGTATTCTTATCAATTACGTTAATCGCACCTCTTTTTGTTTGTGTGTTAGCCAATGGACTATTGAAAAGATTTGGTTCATCTTTAGTTTTGCCGTCTTAGTTTTTTCCAGCAGGTGTTGTTAGTGTTGTTCATCTTGTATTTCAAACATACTTAGAATAAAACTTTGAACATCTTTGTAAGGTAACAAAGTTCAAGATCATTTTCACAACTAGAAAATTAAAATTATTAGCGAAACTAGAGTCAGAAGCAGATTTTTAAAAAAAATATACGAAATATTTTTCTTAAAGAAGAATTAATGTTAATATGTGTCTAAAGAATCTTGCAGATTTGAACAAACTTTGGAAAAATACGAACATATCAAGTTTAATGAACCAGTGAAGAACAAAAGAATAGTAGAACTGAAATTAATTCACAAATCTAAAATTTGTAAAACACGTACCAGAATCTGGAAAATTTTTAATAGGAAAAAGATCAAGTCCACTGAACTCACAGTGTCCCTTCAGAAATTATTCCCCTCTAGTATCCGAGGTTTTATTTGGAATATCACCTCTTAGGGTAAAATGATCTCAAACACCAGAGTATAGATACAAAAATCTACGGTATCAACTAACCACTCAATGGAAGTAAAGTACATTTAGAATGCTAGATTTAGTACTTGAAGACGAAGTTCATGAATTATATATTAAAATTAGAGGAAATCCCTCAATTTATAGAAAAAAATGGTAGTGCTAAAATGTTCTTATTGTGCCTTACCGGAAAGGTCATAAACCTTTGGAAAAGTCATAATCTTTCAGAAAGGTTGTCACCTTTCATATAAGTCACAACTTTCGATAAAAGTCACAACTTTTAATAAAAGTCGCAACATTTCATAAAAGTCACAACTCTTTCATAAGAATCGCGAGTCTTTATTTTCAATCAACACTTATTTAAAACCCAACAATCCCCCGCATGAATGGGGAATGACTCGAAGACAGAGAAACTAACAAGTATGTGTACTTTACAAGCAAGAATTAATTGCATCATGATAAGTAGGTTTCCCCTTGGACTTTCCATAGTGAACATATGTTGGATATACTTGGTCAATCGGTAGATGCGATATCATTGAACCGTCGAACTTTGGTGTATACCTAGACAATCATATGTCACACAATAACCCTTTACCATTTATGGTTCTTACTGTTGTGTTCGTTTTATCCATGAACACCTCTTGGTTTCATCAGTGTATAGAGAATTAGGCTTTTCACAATCATCTTCTTTGAAGCGACTTACACTTTATACTCACATACATCATTCCTAACCGTGTTCTCGCATAAATAGACTATTTGGTAATCTTTGCCAAACTTAGTAAATCATTAATACCATTAAGCCTTCTTAACTCATTAACAATCCTTAATGTTGTATCCTTTTCCATGAGCATTGTCTTCATCATGAGAATGGATTGAGTTTGTTGGAAATCCCGAACCGTCATTCACAACTTTTTTTTCTCATTGAATCTATCTCTTGGGATCTCCACTCTGCTAGATAGACTTACTGCCATGATGACTTCTCCTAAGCCTTAAATTAATTCCCTTAGATGATCTTTTAACTTCCTCTCTAGTTATACCTTTTTGTAAGTGGATCCGACACATTATCCTTTGACATTACATAGTCGATTCTGATAATTCCACTAGAGAGTAGTTTTTTAACGGTATCATGTCTATGTCATCTGTTACGATACTTTCCGTTATACGTTATGCTCCATTCCCTACCTACTGTATTTTAACTGTGAAAGTGTATAAATACTAATGCCAATGGTTTGGGCCAAAATAGAATATCTATCAAAAAATTCAGAGTCTTTCAACTTATGCACCGACCTTATCTATAGCACCTAGCTCAAAGATTATTGTAGAGGTAGCGATACATGTCTCTTTTGAAATATTTCTAACAGAGTGCTTCTCAACATATAGTAAATACATATCCACTCGTGAATTTTACTTCATTCATCCGTTGATTCAATTTTGCATCAAAATATCTTCAGTATTGTTGGATATTGTTATAATGCAAGACATAGTTTTAAGTATTATTTTAAATTCTCCAAAACTCTATTTATTTTCTTCTAATGAATTTATTTGGGATCCCTTGTGGACCGACCCAGTTTAAAATAACAAATGCTATATCTTATCGCACACACTATATATATATACATGATGTTTCCCAAAACTATAGCACAATCAAATTGTAAGTCACTTTTGTTTTCACACTTTTGAAATGCAAATCTCATATTTATTGGAGACTTGACAATATTGACATCCAAATATCTGTACTAGTTAAGTACCTTTTCAATGCAATTAGACTGTGACAATGCTAAACATTATGGAGTTCTATGAATTTTTATAGCTAAGATCGCATTAGCAACTGCAATAATTTTCATTCCACTTGCTTTATAGCATACATTTACTTGCATTTATGTCATTAGTGTCTCTATGAATGTCAACATATCACCAATATACAAATAAACAATGACCTTATGATTTTAATGTGAACACATTTATCACTTCTATCATTCTTCAATCCATTTGCCGACAAGGTTTGATAAAATTATGTCATTTTTTGGGTGCTTCCATGATGTGACTTAACAAGTTCACACACTTTATTTTATTATCCAGGAACCACAAAACTCTATGGTTGTTCCATGTAAATTTCTTCCTCCAATTCTACATTTAAGAAAGTTCTTTTTTACATTCATTTAATGAATTTGGAGGTCATATACCACACAAATAAATTTTGCATCCGAATGGATGTAATTCTAATTACTAACGAGTATATATATCGACAAGATCAAAACATTGTTTTTTTTTGTCTAAAGCCTTTGACACAAATTCTTGTTTTACATTTTTCAACAGTTCCGTCAAATGTTATTTTCCTTCTAAAGATTCACTTTGAACCCAAAGGTTTATTTTCTTGAACAAGATTAATTAACTGCCAATATTGTTTATTGACACTATCTTTCCAAAGAATAATTCTACAGATGACACATGAAATGTTACAAAATCATATTCGAAGGAAGTAAATGTCCTTTAACATTTACGAAGCCTCTGAATCTCTTTATTAAGTACATTATCCTTTTAATTTCCTAGGCCTGTTAAACCCTTTTCTAGAATACTCAAGTCTAATTTTACAGTCCACAATCATAGGTGTTATTTTAATTCTTTTAGGATAGGAGGTTGGACTTTTACTAAACACCCCCAAACTTTTAAATATTTCAAGTTGGATTTCCTTCATTTTCATTTCGCATATGGAAAAGGTTGTATTCTGATTAAACAAAATAGCTTTCTTTCTAAAAAGATAACTTTTTGTTGTTCCCTTTTGAAGTAAGCATAGTTCTTCCATACAAGTTTTAGGATACTTCCTACATACAAGTTTTGTGTAAACCCGAACTTATAAATTATGCATCCAACATTTTTTTCAACGTTTGGTTTTTCATTAGATTGAGGTGAATATGGTTGTAGTTTGATGGATATTCCCCTTTCCAAACATATTTCTAAACAATGAGATTTATACTGTCAATTCTTATATTTTTTTCACACGTATTTTCAACTTCGATATTACATTGTCTAGACATTTCTATTGCTTCATCCTTACCATTCAGCAAATCGACATAATCTATTATAATGCAATTCTCAATAAAAGTAACAAATACTTTTTCCCACCATGAGATGGTGTTAAATTCATATCACAAATGTGAGTATAAATAAATTCTAAGGGATTAGAATTCCTTTTAATAGATTTATAAGAATGCTCAACATACTTAGATTCCACAAAAGTTTGACATTTTTATTCATTGCACTAAAAGTTAGGCAAAACTTCTAAGTTGATCAGTTTTTCTTACACGGTTTTGTAATTTACATGCCCCAAATGTTCATGTAACAAACATTGACTCAAGCAAGTAAGAACAAATAAAAACATTGAGTTTAAAAACCTCTTTGCGAGTTAGCTTTTTCCTCATTAATATTTTGTTCCTCTTTCTTACAATATAATGTGATACAAACATTGTTTTGATTGTCAAATGTCATTTTCAGAAGGACATTTCCATAACTTTCAATATGATTGTTATAGACATACCCAAGAACAAAGTTTCATCGGTTTCAATAAAGACAATATAGACCAAATGTTATTTTAAGAAAACCATAACAAATGGCTATTTACCAATATTCATGTCTATGCAAATACTTTTATTATAATAGATATATCTTTTCATTAACAATCACAATATTTTAATTTATATTTTTTTAATAAAAGAACACAATTATTTTGAACTAGTATATATAATTTGGATGTTTCATGCTAGTCACACTATATACTAGTAATATAGTAACACAACAACCACAATACACAATATTCTCCAAGAATTTCGTGGGTATAACATAATACAAAAATATTATTGAATTTAATATCTTTTTGTCCAAAGTAAAATTAGACACAACGTTTAATCATAAGCAAATAATCCCCCCACATTTCAAATGTGATCTGAAAAATATTTTCAAGTATTGAAAATAGTTTTTCCACATATGTTAATGTTGGAAAATTATTCTACAAAACAGTTATAGTGCTGCAATTCTCTTTGATAATGTTTACACATGTCAAAGTTCATTCCGTAGAGACACAAAATCACAAATTCTGAGTCACTTGTATTTTTCCTCTATCATAGATGGACATACCACTTAGTATTTTAAATAGTAACAATAAGGACAAAAAAAATGTACAATGTATTTCTATATTACATTGAAGTTAATAGAAAATCAGACACACTAACATTTTTCAGTGAGTACAAAACTACAAAAGTTTTTTTTTTCCCTCCAAACAGAATAACAAATATTCTTTTAACATAGAAATATTTTTCGTATCAAATAGTCTTCCAACAATAAAATTTTAACATACTATTTTATCAAACAAAAATATGCATCTCTCATTTTTTTCAAACTAAAGAATTTTAAAAGCAACAATATTTGCGAAGTAAAATTTAATCCACAACATATGGTCTGCAGATCTTTTTCCAGCGATACACATTATAAAAAAATAAAAAGATCATAGATGATACCTCTTAGAAACTATTTTCCTCCTTTGATAATTTAATAAGAAGGTTACCTTGTAATCTTTAAACTAAATACCATTAAAATTTTCTATTTACATTCTCACTTCGACGTTGCTAAACAAAGCAACGAATTATCGAGAAGTAATGCATTTATCTTCTACTTCCACGATCAGATTCTCCAATTAAGTGGAATACTAAAAGACTAACAATATAATAATTTCCTTAAGATTGTTATTCATCTTCTATTTCAAATATACATAGAACAAAAATTTGAACATCTTTGTAAGACAACAAAGTTTAAGAACATTTTCACAACTAGAGAATTAAAACTAGTAGCGAAACTATAATCAGAAACAAATTTAAAAAAATATACGAAATATTTTTCTTAAAAAATAATTATTATTAATATGTGTCTAAATAATCTTACTTATTTGAACAAACGTTGCAAAAACAACGAACTTATCAAGGTTAATGAATTAGTGAAGAAAAAAAGAATACAAGAACTGAAATTAATTTACAAATCTAAAATTTTTAAAACACGTACCGCAATCTGGAAAAATATTAATAGGAAAAACATCAAGTCCATTGAACTCACTGTGTCCCTTTAAGGAAATTATTCCCCTCTAGTATCCGAGGTTTGATTTGAAATATGACCTCCCAAGGTAAAATGATCTCAATCACCAGAGTATAAAAACAATAAACTCCGGTGTCAGGGAACCATTCAACGACATTAAAGTACATTTAGAAAGTTATATTTATTATTTGAAGAAGAAGTCAATGATTTCTATATTAAAATGACAGGAAATCCCTTAAATTATAGAAAACAAAGGGTAGTACGAAAAGGTTCTTATTGTGCCTTACCTGAAAGGTCACAAACCTTTAGAAAAGCCACAATCTTTCAGAAAGGTGTCACCTTTCATAAAAGTCACTATTCATAAAAGTCACAACTTTTCATAAAAGTCGCAACTTTTCATAAAAGTCGCAACATTTGATAAAAATCACAACTCTTCATAAAAGTCGCAACTCTTTGTTTTCCATTAACACCTTTTTAAAATCACACAACTTGATGTTTAACTAACCTGGTGCTTTACCTTCTAACATGGAGCTTTACCTTCTAACATGCAGCTTTACCTGCTAACATGTTGCTGAACTTTTACGTTAGCTAATAGAAGGTAAAGTATTCTAAAGGGTCCTTAGGTTTTTAGCTGTAACTTTATAGTAATATGATACTCACTGAATCGTCTTTTGTTAATTATTATATATTCAGAAGGAAATTTTTTAGAATTTGAAAATTTATTCAACAGTGGCACGTGTCAAATGAAGAAGTACAACCTCTCGTCGTCAGTGCTCAACACTTTTCGTTCCTCAATCTTGGTTATCGTGCGTGCGTGCGTGTGTGTGTGTGTGTGTGTGTGTGATATGTCTTTCAAAAATTGGAAAGGGCGAAGTCGTCTTTTACTTACCCAATTATGTAATTTTATTTTTTTGTATTAAGTAGAAGTCCAAGCTAATCCAATTCAGTTTACGCATTTAGAAAGCAAGTTAGGGTTTTGAGAGAAGAGAAAATAGAAGGTCAAAGGATAAGAAGAAGCAAGAAAACCAAGATCGTTGCATGGATTTTGTCGTGGCTGATCGGTATCGAGGTATGTGAGCTCATTCGGTTTTGGGTCCTTTCACCTACCCTTGAACTTTATTCAATATAGCAATTTAGAGTTTTTTGAATGAAAATCTTGATGTTCTTGATGAAAAGTTGTGATATTCTTGTTGATTGTATTGTAGTTGATCTTTAATAGTTTTGATTTCGGACTATTTTCGAGGATAAACTATTGGGTAATTAGTTATTTAGGGATCTTACGTGTTTGGGGTGGATACATGGGAATTTGGGAGGTTTAGAGATGAAAAATGAAGAATGAAAGTCAGAGGTCCTGTTAGACACCTCTTGGTGCACCGCATCTCCCAGACCGCCTAAAGGTAGAGTCTGTTTGACAGGCCTTGGTGCAGCATGCCTCCTAGAGCACCCTAGACTAAGGTCGGCAAGACAAGCCCTAGCGCCACACGCCATGACCCCCTAGAGACCCTATTCTTTCCCTATTTTTCCGTACTAGTTCCTAAGTGATATAACCACATTTCCTAGTTTATTCCAACAATATAAGGTACATTTAAACATTATGAAATTATGCATAAGCATGAGATCATTAAACTTGAATAAAAAATCCAATCCAATGAAAGTTAGGATCAAAGTCTAAGAAGCAATGAGTTAAGTCTAAAGGTTAAGAAGTAATACAAAGTAAACTTTCATAAAGTTCCAAGTGTCTTATATAAACTTTTTAACTTCATTTTAAGGCTCAAGTCTCGATTTAAAGAAAGAGTAAAAGTTGTAGTCTTTCCTTAAATTAAGGGAACTAAATATTTCCCTAAAGAGTTGATATTCATCCTTTAAAGAATTATAAGTGATCTAAGTATTTCCCTATTAGTAATTTCAAAAACCAAGTTTCGAGCTCAGTAAAGAGTAAAGAGAAAATAATAACGAATTAAGTTGAAGTTATTTTCTTCTAAAGTATAGGGAGACTAAGTATCTCCGAAGAGATTTTGAAATGTTTTCACATTTAAACAACGAAGCTATGTTTTTCAAAGAGCCTTCGGGATAGTTTTCATAAAAGAGATATAGCTTTGTAAAATGAAGCAAGTAGGGAAACTATGATTTCCAATAGAGTTTTTAAAGCTATGTTTTGGGCACTAATCTCAAACCCTAGAATCAGTATGTTTTAAAAATATAAGATCTAGTATATTTTTGTGATTAGTATTAATAGCCGATGAGGGGATGAGAGTTCTAGATTAACTCATGTCTCCATGAAAACCATGTAATCATCAAGGGTAAAAAAGGGACATACTTTTTAGCTAAATCTTTTCGCAGTTTACTAATGGATCCATTAGGCAGTTCATGTCTTGTACTTTGGCAGGTTTACGATGGTCCTTTACACCGTCAGGTAAAACTTTGTATCATCACTATAACTAATAAATGATTGTTATCAGTAAGAGAAACTCCCACAGTAGTAATTGCATGGTTCCTCAATAGGTTCTACTTAGTATGAGACTTCCTTCATGCATTGCATGAATAGACTTTGAAAGGAAACATAATATATTTTCTGTATTATTATTATTATAAGGTTACGTCAAATTATTTTTGTACGTATACATACATTGTAGAATTAATGGTATCGTTGCATATATAGAGCTGAAAACCATGCTTTAAACAACTTTTCATTATATTGCACAATTCATAAAACTTCTATACATTTAAATGAGTAGTCATAATGATTT